>NW_024387288.1:452248-504748 GCF_900408965.1 Simochromis diagramma | reverse complement strand
CAATAACAAAGCTGCTGTGAGGTTCCTGTCCTTTTGTACAAATTAGCGCTCCAGCCTCTTGTCCAAATATGCCAACTTCTTCTAAAACAAACATAGAGGAACGCTTCAAAGCGTGGAGTCTATGGCTGTATTTGTACGATGTGTCAGGCCCGACTCTGGTTTGTGCTGAAAGCAGGAAGCTGCTTTTCAGCGCTCAGCCTCCGGTGTTAGAGAAAAAGTACAAGGCTGAATGTCATGAAAGCAGCACAGCGTTGGAGTATGACCAAAGGATGAAAGCATTATATCTGACTTTCTTTAAAACTGCGAGGCAGCATGCTAACCTTGGGAGTCGTCCTTGGGATTTCAGCGCTAAGACGCCTCAGGTTTCTCTGCTTGTGACAGAAATTCACCTCACTGATTCAATCAGCTCTCTCTCTGCTGTCTGAGTCACTGCTGGCACAAAATGCAAGCTTTCAGGGGTTCAAAGGTCATCGTGCGTTTGGCTTGTTTTGTGGTGTTTGGAAATGGAGCGGCTCCCGATGAGTGCAGAAGCTTTTCTTCAGCATCCTCGCTCTCACTGATGCACCCGTGCACATCAACAGCTGCAGGCAGATTAATCAGCATCTGTCACTGGGCAGCTTGAAGCCTGACGACAGGAAGCGGCGGTGCTGGGGACGTCTGAGAGCCGCGGTCTCATCACTCTGCATTACTGCTTCAACATCCAGCTTCCTGTTTTCACGCCCGCTGTAATGAGTCTGACCCCCGTTTGGTCACAGAGTGGAAATCAAACGCACCCTGTCAACATTAAAAACCTCATTAGAGGCCGAGCAGCCGTCTCGTTTTCGCTCTCTCTCTAATATCTGTGAGGGAGATCACAGCTCGATCGACCCAACACATGAGTGCGACTCAAACTGGGCACACACACACGCTTTAGAAGAAGTGTGTGTTTGTGTGTGTGAAGTAAAAAGTGTGTGCCTGTGTCTGCGTTGCCTGAAGCCATTCAGCTCGAGGCGACTCTGGAAAAAAAGAATAAAATGCTCTTTCATCTAAATTTCTCTCTTATCTTTGACGTTCTACAAACACAGAAGCTTTTCTGTCTGTGTTTAAGTGTGTGTGCAGAATAAATCATGTGTGTGCGCTGTGTGTGTGTTAGTGTGTCCCAGTGGGGCCGTGTGTTTGATGTTGGAGAATAAAGTGGGTCCAGATACAGTTTAATGGTGATTACTGCTGCAATCTGCTCTATTATTCATCCTCATTTTCCTCAGTGTCACCGCCAGCACGCCGGCACGACCGCGTCTTTGATGTCCAGCTACGCTCCACGTACAAAACACCGTCCTCCTCTCTGACTTCCTGGAAATCTCACGCTCATCAGAAGGTCCACACGCCGCTCATTTAACCCCTCAGTGCAGCAGCTCCCCCCGCTCTGTGGACGCCACCATCTACAGGCCCCATCGTCCACGTGCAGCTCTCACAGCAATCGACAGACCCAAACAGTCACACTGGGATCATACTGGGATCAAATCAAACTGGAACCTAACCCTAACCCAATCAATAGACCTGAACAATCAGGAATCGAGTGACCAATCGAAAAGAACGGAATTGAAAAGACATAATTTAACAAAGTGTTCTGATTTTGAAAACTAATTCTTAAAAAAAACTGTTCCAGCATCTCAGAGGTCAGATCATACTGGAATCGAGTCAAACTGGTAGGAAATCAAACAGGAATCAAATCACACTGCTTTAAGCTCGTTATTTTGAGGGTGGACATATTATAAGACCTGCACCAGAGGATCGGAAAGGAACACGGCAGATCTGCTGCAACTGACATACATGTAAGGCTGAATGTTTACATACAACATCCACATGTGATTATTAACATGTGACTGCTGCTGAGTGGAGAAGCCAGCGAGACACAGATGAGGAGACTGAGACGAAGGACGAGTTACAGGAATCAGTGTGTGTGTGTCTGTGTGTGTGTCTGTGTGTCTGTGACCGTGTGTGTGTGTGTGTGTCTGTGTGTGTGTCAGTGTGTGTGTGTGTCTGTGTGTGTGTCAGTGTGTGTGTGTGTGTGTCAGTGTGTGTCTGTGTCTGTGACCGTGTGTGTGTGTCTGTGTCTGTGACCGTCTGTGTGTGTGTGTGTGTGTGTCTGTGACCGTGTGTGTGTGTGTGTCTGTGTCTGTGACCGTGTGTGTGTGTCTGTGTCTGTGACCGTCTGTGTGTGTGTGTGTGTGTGTCTGTGACCGTGTGTGTGTGTGTGTGTGTGTGTGTCTGTGACCGTGTGTGTGTCTGTGTCAGTGTGTGTGTCTGTGTGTCTGTGTGTGTGTCTGTGACTCTGTGTGTGTGTCTGTGACTCTGTGTGTCTGTGTGACCGTGTCTGTGTGTGTGTGTCTGTGACCGTGTGTGTGTCTGTGTGTGTGTGTCTGTGTCAGTGTGTGTGTCAGTGTCTGTCTGTGTGTCTGTGTGTGTCTGTGACTGTGTGTGTGTCTGTGTGTCTGTGACCGTGTCTGTGTGTGTGTGTCTGTGACTGTGCGTGTGTGTGTCTGTGTGTGTGTCTGTGGCCGTGTGTGTGTCTGTGTGTGTGTCTGTGAGGAGAAGAGTTTGTAACATTGTGTCTGTGTCTGTCTGTGTATGTGTGTGTGTGTGTCTGGCTGTCTGTGTGTGTGTGTGTGCGTGTCTGGCTGTCTGTCTGTCTGTGTGTGTCTGGCTGTCTGTGTGTGTCTGTCTGTGAGGAGAAGAGTTTGTAACATTGTGTAATATTTGTTTAATAGATTGTGTAATTCTGCTTTAGAGGTTCCCAGAGCAAATGCTGACTCAGCACAGCACCCAGCAGGTGATTCGATATGACGGGTGGTGTAATGATGGAGCTCCTCAGTGAAGCCGTCAGCAGGCTGAACAGGTAACTACAGCTCCGTCACAAACATGGTGAGAGCAGCACTGGTTCACACTCTACATGTCAGGGTCAGAGCTTCATCAGCCACACATCTGAAGGTTTCTCCGTCATCACTGTGAGCCACGCTGGGAACAGCTTCCTGTGATTTAACAGGTAAATAAGGAAGCTGACAGTCCACAGCGTCCTCTTTGCTGACGATACCTGGATGTTCCCTCTGACCAGCAACTGCTCAGTAAATTCCTTGAACTGCAGTTTATGTGATGCCAACATCTCATCTTTGAGGTGTTATTGTGTAAATCTGAAGAACCTCGGCCTCAGATTAGACTGACACATCTACTCTGGTCACAAAGCCTTTTAGCTAAGATCAGACTTTCTCTAATCGAGCTGCAATTCGTTAAATGTCACTGACATCACCAGTGCTGCTGGACTCAGGGGCACCTGTGGACCTGCTCGTTTTATCAATAAGCTTCCTCAGCCGGTCGGTTCAGGTCTGGTTTTCATCTCCTCTGAATCGTAAGGCTTGCTCACAGAAACGTTAGTACTAAATAAAGTTTCAGAATGTAACAACGCACCCGTCAGTAGCTAGTGTCATTATCAATCAAGTTATTATTGATATATTGAACTAAATCAGCTGCGAGTATCTTTGCCATTAAGGTCCACAGGAGGTCATTAATGGTCATTAAACTCACCATTCTCATAGTAAAATCAGTGAAATTGATTTCAGATCACCTGTTAAACAAACACATTGAGAAGCAGGGACCAGAGTGAATCCTCTAATTCAGTCTTACACTCAGTAAAAAGTAAAAAACAGAGCAGTGAGAGTGTGAAACTACGACGGACTCTTAAAGCCCAGCGTCCTAAAGTTGCAGGCTGCCTTGTTTCCGTGTTTGTGATTTCCTTACCGTTTCTTCATCAGCAGGATGACTCCCAGGAAGATAATGATGAACAGCAGGATGCCGGCGATGGAGCCGGCGATCTTCACCGTGTGGTCCGACTGTTTCTCCTGCTCCGGTTCTGGTTTTCTGGTCGCAGTGCCTGAAAACCGCAAAGCACAGTGTGGACCGTTAGCTACTGTGTGCTGATCCCAGCCAGCCTCAGTCCTCGCTGTGCTGCTGCAGACGCCCATCATTGCCTCACACTGTAGCATCCACAGGAACCAGTGGTAGCCAGCACCTAACAAGATCTATGATACCATGTATGCATCATGTATCTGTGGCATAGTAAATATCACTGTTGAATAAACTTTCCATGATTAACTGTATTCAAATCAGTCATAACCAGCAACACGTTTACTGTGCCCACCTGCTCCAAAAATGACTGTGCTGCATTTAAATGACAGCGCTTCACAAATCATAGCCTGCCTTACAGTTATCATTCGAAACAGCAGAACCAATCACAGCGGGCCGTCCCAGAACAGTTCTCACTGGTTCTGTTCTGTGGTTCTGGTCCAGCTGCTGGTCTGAGAGAGGCTGTCTGCCCTCAGCCTGAAGGAGGGACAGAGGATGTGTGAGGGAGTCCTCCTGCTCTGACTGTATAATGTGATGGGATGTCAGTCCCATGGAAAACCCATTAACCACTGTGTGTGTGTGTTCAGGTGTAATATCCTTCCAGGTGACTCAGTAGATGAGAAACATTCAGGACACCACGTCGCTGTCGAGCGCTGTAATGTGTCATTTCAGACATAGCCCACTTTTCCAATCACAGCTTGACAACAGCTATCACTCACCCTTTGAGTGTGTGTGTGTGTGGGGTGAGGGGTTTCAGCACGTCTGCTCTATGAAGACATTGAGTACAATTCAATTCAATTTTATTTAAACAGCACCAAATCAGAAGAACAGTCGTCTCACTTTGTTTCATACTGTAAAAAAGGCAGTCCTACATATTTGTTTAATATAGAAAAGAAGAGAATAGAATAGAATAGAATATCTGTGGGGACTTCCGGTGAAGATGGTTGGCTAGAACAGTGTTTTCAACCTTTTTTGAGTCAGGGCACATTTTATAGATTAAAAATATCCTGTGGCACACCACCAACCAAACTTGTTCCAAAATGACACACTGTAGCCTAATACAGTACATATAATGGCAAGTTATTCTCTCAGTTTGTTTATACTCACTCAGTGTGAAACCTGGTCTAGATGAACACAGAGATGATATTCTGGCAGGAAATGAAGACCCAAATTCAACGAAGTTTTGACAAAGTTTACCAGCAGACCTAGCTCCTGTGTTGGATGATGTCGTGCGAATGGTAAAGTCTTGGAAACGAGCGCCTCGCGGTGCAGAAAACAGTGCGTGACAATAACATCTTGGTGTATCGCTTTCACTCTGCAAACGAAACCTTTGGGGCGCCTGACCATGGCTGCTGCTCTATCAGTGCAGACACATGCAGTTTTCTCACTTAAGTCGTCCTTGTTCAAGATATTCGGATGTAACACGAAAAATTTCCTCTCCTGTTGTCTTTTCTGGCAGACCTTGCAAAATAGAAAGTTTTCTCTGATGGAGTCTCCATCCACAAAACGCACATTGGCCAAGAGTTGGGAATGTCCACTAATGTCCATAGACTCAGCAAGTTGCAATGCAAACTTCCCACTGAAGCATATCTTCTCCAAAACCACACTTTCAATGTCTGCAGAAGACTGGCTGAAGCTGAGGAGAAGATTAAGATCATGGCAAAAAGCTTGGATGATTTAGAGATCTGCAGCAGGTGTGACAACATCCGCATTATTAATCTGAAAGAAAGCGCAGAGGGTGAGAGTCCTATTCAGTTTTTTGAAGCCTGGCTGCCTGCTATGCTTGGACTGGGGAACAGCTCCACGGGTAAAGCCTGCATTCATATTGACCGTGCACACCAGGGCCTTGGCCCGCGGGGTGCTCACCCCAGGCTGGTGGTTATTAAGCTCCACAACTCCAGAGACAAACAACGGATCATGGCAGCAGTGAGAGCGGCCCTAGAACTTCACTACGACGGACAGCGGATCTTTATACACCAGGATTTTTCCTACGTGAGAAACGACGGGGATTTAATGCTTCTTGTCATGCCTTGACAAGGGCATCCGCTTCAGAATGCACTACCCAGCGACGCTCGTGTTGAATCACAATGGCGCTGAGAACAAGTTTGATTCGCCTAAAGATGCACAAAGTTTCATCAATGCGCTGGATTAAAAGACAACTGATACTTGTCCCGTATAAACTGTGGCACTGTTGGATTTAACTTAGAACATGACATTGGTTCAGCTCGCCATAGGACGCGTAAGTCCACAGTGTTTATTGCAGCTTGAGGGAAAAGAGACAGTTTAAAGGGAAAATAGAGATTTGTTCATTCTTTGTACCTAAAGTGGTTTTAGGGCCAATATCTAGTATACAGTACGAATTGTTTACTCAGTCTTTCATTTTGTTTCACAATTGACAGTAACCCGATTTTATTCAGGTTTGGGAAGCGGGGGTGGGGTTCTGTTTTGTTTCTTTTCTTCTTTTCTCCCGTGGAGTGAAACTTCTTTTGGCTACACTGGTCTTGTAATACCACCCAGTGGGTGGCTTTTTCGTTTTCTTTTTTGTTTTTGTTTTGTTTGTTTCTGGTTTGTGATATTTTGACGTTTATCCTAATTCCTATATTCTTATGCAGTTTGCTGTGTGTGTAAGGGTTCCTTTGCCATTAGTTTATGATGGTTTTGTTCATGTCAGCACAGCCAGTCCAGGCCATGGGTTAAATCTTCTACAGTGTGTTTATTATGATGGGTCTTTTTGTCAAATGACTGACAACTTTTACAATGAGTAACATAAAAATTATAGCTCTCAATGTCAAGGGAATTAATCACGTTATTAAAAAGGTGGTATTCAGAATACAGTTACTTTGTTGAAATAAATGGATTACACTGCGGTACTTTCCTGTTTCATTTTGTCGCGGGTCAGGACTGTTTGGGTTTTGTTTGACAGCTACGTTCTGTTGTTCCAGGCGGCAGCGTTACGGTTGCCATGGTTACAGGGCGACGCTCTCTCTCTCTCTGCGACTGTGTGTTTCCTGGGTGAGAGAGCGCCTTTTCGTTGTTGTTGTTGTTGTTGTGCTAAGCTAACAGGCAGAATGCTACAAGCATAGCTCTAAAGAATGTAGCATCATGGGCAGTGTAGTCCGTGTTGCAGGGAGAATGGACTGCCATACACGTTATGGGTCTGTGAGCGTGAGGAGGGAGAAAAAGGGGAGTGGAAAGGTACGAGTTGTCATCGAGGAAAAACGGGAGCTGGAAGCATGTAAATATAATAATAACCACTTCAGCCAAGAAGAGAGCCTGACGAGCCCAGTTGTAAGTAAGCTATTAAGACTCGACTGTACACCGTGTTCGTGTTTTCCTCCGAAAACAATAAGTTCCGTTGGAGCAGCCTTTCAACGCCTCTCTCTGTCTCTCGCAAGAAAAGTTGACCCACACAACAAAGTAAAGCTATTTTTCGGCTACGAGCCGACAGGGACCCCGCCGTATTAGTCAGAGGTCCCTTTACTACAGTTCGGAGTCGCGGACCTTCAGTAATAGTAATAAATCACACAGCAATAGTACATTCACGTTGTTGTAAAAAGCATGATAATATATTAAGTAATCCAAAGTATTCAGAATACGTTACTGTCATTGAGTAACGTAACGGAATACGTTACAGAATACATTTTGGGGCATGTATTCTGTATTCTGTAATGGAATACATTTTAAAAGTAACCTTCCCAACACTGGTTATACCTCTGCCTTACCACAACATACTTCAAATACAACGAAGGCTTCTACAGACAAAAACATGGCTCTGCCATGGGCTCCCCCGTGTCACCTATTGTAGCCAACCTTTACATGGAGGAAGTGGAAAGGAAGGCTCTTGACTCTTTCAAAGGAAGAGTACCCAGCCACTGGTACAGATATGTAGACGACACCTGGGTCAAAATCCTTCACTGTGCACATTAACGCTGTGGATAAAAACATCAAGTTCACTAGGGAAGACACAAAGGATAACTGTTTGCCTTTCCTGGACTTCGATTAGAGGATCATCAGGGGGTCCTTTTGTCCCTCTGTGGGGGGATACTCCCACTAGGTTTAAATCTGGGGCTCCCCACCATTTGACCTTAGAACTGAAGAAGCTTCTCGGACGAGAGGTGAAACGTCTTCAAGCAACTTAAAGAAGTCCAGGCGCTTTTCTTTGCAAGCTCCTTTGACTACATTAGCCATAGAAATTCCTGCAGGGCTCTGACGAGTGTTCATGTTTTAAACTGAAGCTGTTGATCAGTCAATTACGTCGTCCTCAGCCGCACCGTCACACTGATTGACAGCTGTGTTTCTGATCCACAGCTCAGGTGTGTTTTGACTTAAGGCAGAGTATTAGGTGGCCCTCCTGAAACTCATCTCCACACCTGAGTTACAGTGGTCGTTACGCCTCGGGACGCCACTTGCCCGATCATGACCATAAAAACTGCCAGAGGACAACGTGTGCGGAGCCTGAGGCTGATCCAGGTGAGCTGATATTCAGGAAGAGAGCATTTGAAGCAATACCCTCTCTAAAAGATAAGAAAGGTGTTTTACAATTCGAGGCTAAACTTACCAGCAAAATAATGAAAGAGTTCTATCAGGACTTATATTCCCCTGAATGTCAAAATACTGTAGACGCAAGGAGATTGTTTCATGATAATCTTAATTTCTTTAGGAAGGAAAGTCGATTAAATTTGTGCTGTCCCATTGGGGCACAGGAAAAAGCTGCAGGCCCTGATGGGTTTGGGCCAGAGTTTTACAAAAAAATGGCTAAACATATGGTGGGTCCTTCATTAAACATGTATGTAGAATCTCTTGAGAGGAGCACACTTCCACCCACCTTAAACCTTGCCCATATATCCCTGATCTTAAAGAAGGATAAACCTGCAAATCTGTGTACATCTTACAGACCTGTAAGTTTACTCAGTGTAGATTGCAAGATTCTGTCCAAAATTTTATCTAGATGACTGGAGGAGATCCTGCCAGTTCTTATAAAGCCTGACCAAACGGGTTTTGTCAAGAATAGATACTCCCGCTCCAAGGTACGCCGACTCATAACTGGTGTGCAGTTTTCTCAGAACACCAATTATAGGGCTCTTGCAATGTCATTGGATGCCGAGAAAGCGTTTGATCGTGTTGAGTGGGAGTATCTATTTTATGTTTTGGACAGATTTCATTTGGGATCTGAATTTGTCAAGTGGGTCAAACTGTTGTATGGGGCCCCAGCTGCAAGGGTATTGGTTAGCGGCTCGGTCTCAGATGTTTTACCACTGGGTAGAGGAACGCGTCAGGGATGTCCACTTTCTCCCCTACTGTTTGGACTTGCATTGGAGCCACTGGCAAAGGCTATAAGAACTGACCCTGAGGTCTTGATGCATGCTCAATCATCCAGGTATGTAAATCTCCAAAAGCTGATTCTGTTCATCTGGACGTAGCGTTTTTGTGGGAGAAACGTTTCGTCACTCATCCAAGTGACTTCTTCGGTCTCAGCTGACAGTCATTATGCAAATGTCTTGTTTATAAGATTGGGGAAACCTGCAGTCAGCTGAGACTGAAGTAGTTACTGAAAACGCTACATCCAGATGAACAGAATCAACTTTTGGAAACTGACCCTGAGGTCTGTAGGGTAACCTTGTTGGATACTGAATACAGAATTTCCCTTTACGCAGATGACGTGTTGCTCTTTGTCACTAAGCCAGAAACATCTATTCCTGCACTGACACATATCATGAATCAATCTGGCCTTTTTTCAGGGTATAAAATAAATTATGATAAATCTGAAGCTTTGCCACTGGGTGATGGGGGACATGGGACACTCCTCCTAATTTTTATTTCAGGTGGTCGACCACAGGTTTTACAAATTTAGGTATTAGGGTGTCTGTAGACACAACAGAGTTGTACAAGTTGATCTTTAAACCAATTGTTGCCTCAATCAAGAATGACCTCAATAGAATGACCTCCCCCTATCTACAGTGGCTTGCAAAAGTATTCGCCCCCCTTGAATTTTTCCATATTTTGTCACATTACAGCCACAAACATGAATCAATTTTATTGGAATTCCACGTGAAAGACCAATACAAAGTGGTGTACACGTGAGAAGTGGAATGAAAATCATACATGATTCCAAACATTTTTTACAAATAAATAACTGAAAAGTGGGGTGTGCGTAATTATTCAGCCCCCTGAGTCAATACTTTATAGAACCACCTTTTGCTACAATTACAGCTGCCAGTCTTTTAGGGTCTCTACCAGCTTTGCACATCTAGAGACTGAAATCCTTGCCCATTCTTCTTTGCATAACAGCTCCAGCTCAGTCAGATTAGATGGACAGCGTTTGTGAACAGCAGTTTTCAGATCACTTTATCTGAAGATAGCTATACATGCATTTATTTCCTCACGCTTGGAATATTGTAACTCGTTGTTTATGTGTCTAAGCAAAGGTTCTCTGGATTGTCTGCAGGTTGTGCAAATTGCTGCAGCTAGGCTGTTGACAAAATCCTCCAAGTATTCACATGTGACACTATTGCTATCTCAGCTACACTGGCTTCCTGTTGAATTTAGAGTACATTTTAAGATCCTGGTTTTGACATTCAGAGCCTTGCATGGACTGGCACCACCCTACATCTCCGATCTGCTACAGCCCTATGTCCCCAGCAGGTCCCCGAGGTCATCTGATCAGGGCTTACTTGCTATAAAACAGACTAAGATGAGAACTAAGGGTGACAGAGCTTTTGCCACTGTGGCCCAGAGACTCTGGAACTCTCTCCCTCATACATTAAGAACTGTGGACTCGGTAATTGTTTTTAAAAAAACAACTCAAAACTCACCTTTTTAAACCTGTTTTTGGTTAATTTTTGCCTGTTTTATATTGTCTGTTTTACCCTTTTATTGTTTGTTATCTTATGTGCAGCACTTTGTGACGCTGTCTAGAAAGGTGCTATATAAATAAAATTGTATTTATTTATTTATTATTTATCTTGGATGGGTAGAATAAGTTTAATCAAAATGAATGTTTTACCCATAATATTACATCCTATACAAATGTTGCCTCTCAGGATCATTACCTCCACCATAGCTCCAGGTATTGGCATTAGTATATTTGATGATTGGCATTCTAAAAATATAAGATTTATTTGCGATCTGTTTGAAAGGGGTAGTTTTATGGCCTTTAATCAAATTCAAATTAAATATAATTTAATTATATTTAATTATACAGAAACACTTCTGTGGGTTCCTGAAAGTAAGAAATTTTATAAATTCCCTTAAATTTTGAGCCAATCAACCTGCTTTAAATCCTATTGAAAGCTTTCTCCTTAAATTTAATGAGAAAATAATCGCAAAAAAGAAATTTATCTCTCTTTGTTATAGGAAATTATTGTATCTGAATTTTGTAACCACTGATAAGGCCAGGGTTCAGTGGAAAACCGACCTTGAAGTTCAGCTTAGTGCAGAAGCATGGTCCGAAACTTTTAGATCTGCCAAGAAAATGTTTTCCTGTAACAGACTCCAGGAAAGCCATTACAGAATTGTACATAGACTGCAGCGTACGCCAGTGTTTCTAAATAAAATTCATCCTCAGATTTCTCCTCTTTGTGTAAAGTGCAATACGGATGTAGGGACTTACTTCCATTGCATATGGCAATGTCCTTTAATTACTAGATTTCGGAAAGATTTTGCTATGGAGCTTCGCTCAGTCTTTCACCAGACGATCCCACTGAACCCTGTCCTGTTCACTCTGGGTCCATCTATAGAAGGGCTTCTGTGTCGTCTGTGCTTTTGTTATGTAAACTTTTACATTTAGCGAGGCGATGTGTACTGTTTCAATGGATTCAGAGACAGTCCCCCACTGTTACACAATGGTACAGAGAAACATTCAAGGTGTTTCCCATGGAGCGCCTTACTGCCATTATAAAGGGCAATTGTGATGCATTCTGTAGGATATGGCGGCCTTTGCTTGATCACCTACCTCGTGACCTTGCTGTGCTATTACATGAAGGGGGAGCACATTTTGCTACATTATTTTTCCTTTCTGTTGGTAAAAGAAAAGAGTATTGTGGTGAACTGTACTCTCTGTGGAGGTTCTAAAACTCTTTCAACAGCAATTCTAATCTCATGAAACATCTTCAGAAACAGCATGCATCTACCAAGTTAGTTGAAAAAGAACCCGAAGGTAATGTCGGTGACTCTAGCTCCGCTGAGTTGGGAGTTCGTCTTGTAATCGGAAGGTTGCCGGTTCGAGCCTCGGCTTGGACAGTTTCGGTCGTTGTGTCCTTGGGCAAGACACTTCACCCGTTGCCTACTGGTGGTGGTCAGAGGGCCAGGGCGCCAGTGTCCGGCAGCCTCGCCTCTGTCAGTGCGCCCCAGGGTGGCTGTGGCTACAATGTAGCTTGCCATCACCAGTGTGTGAATGTGTGTGTGAATGGGTGGATGACTGGATATGTAAAGCGCTTTGGGGTCCTTAGGGACTAGTAAAGCGCTATATAAATACAGGCCATTTACCATTTACCATATATGTGATTGTGTGGCTGTTATTTTTTTTCATTTAACAAGTATATTTGAGGGACCCTTATCATGTTCAGCATTTTTTCAGCTGTCCATTTTGCTTTTCCAATTTTTCTATTTAAGTTATTACTATTGTGCTAAATCATACTATTCCTGATATTTTATAAGATTTGTGCTAAATATAGTATTTCTACTAAAACATAGTATTTCTGCCAAATATAGTATTTCTGATTAATTATAGTTTTTCTACCAAATCATAGTACAGTGTTTCTGCTTTTTATACGATTATTGCTTAATATAGTATTTCTGCTTAATTATAGTATTTCTGCCATTTTAGAGTATTTCTGGGTAATCATAGTATTTTGATATATTTCTGGCAGGTCCCCAGGGACTCAGTCCTCTGTGAGGACTGTAATATTCAAATTTTCATATCAGGGCCTGCACGGCTTCCCAACCAGCCAATCATATCTGAGGGCTGAGACATTCAGATTTACATATCTTTGCCTTCATGTCTTCCCAGCCAGCCAATCATATCTGAGGGCTGAGACATACAAATTTGCATATTGAGGACTTCATGGCTTCCCAACCAGCCAATCATATCTGAGGGCTGGGACATTAAAATTTGCAAATTGGGGCCTTCATGGCTTCTAAGCCAACCATTCATCTGTGTCATATATCTCTAATAATTCATATTTTTATTTTAAATAGTCAACACTTAAGGATTCCCCCATCCCTTCTGGACAAAACAGTGTAAGAATGACAGCTCTAGCCCCTAAGGTTAAGTAATTCTGGCCGTTTGTTTGAGGGGAATCCTCAATATGACAAATAGACTGCAAAAAACCTGTTTCTCTGTGCGTAAAACCCTGCACTTGGTGCACCAGTTTTGGCGGGGAAAAAGTACACAACCTCTCTGATTGGTGGATTCAAATTGAGCCGCTCACAGCTGTTTGACTGACTTAGAAACACACTGTTAACAGTCCCTGTTCACTTGCTGCTGCTGCTGAGTGTGAGTGTGTGTGTGTGTGTGAGAGAGAGAGAGAAAGAGAGAGAGAGAAAGAGAGAGAGAGAGAGAGAGAGAGAGACCCTCTTTAGGGCAGCATCTCATTGTTGGATAAAAATATAATATATTCAGAATGGTTGACTGGCATAGACCCTGTGTGTGTCTCTCTCTCTGTACATTTCTGTATCCATATTTGATTTTGTGTTTATCTATTGGTTTTTTTCCAAATTTACTTTTATTTCTTTTTTTTCACAGGTGAACAACAATTAGTTTTGAGGGAGCTTAACCATGTTCCGTTTTTTTTCAGCTTGTCATTTTACTTTTCTAGTATTTTCACTTAAGTTATTACTATTCTGCTCAATCATAGTATTTGTTCTAAATCATTGTTATTATGCTATATTGTAGTATTTCTGCTAAATCATAGTATTTATACTATATTATATTTTTTCTTTCTAAATATAGCATTTCTGCTATATAATTGTAATTCTGCTATGTTATAATATTTGTGCTAAACCAGAGTATTCGTGCTGAAACATAGTATTAATTCAAAATTACAATATTCATAGTTCATCACAGTGTCTCTGGAAAATCACAGTATTTCTGCTATGTTGTACAATTTTCCATATCATAGTGTTTCTGTAATGTTTAAGTATTTTTGGTTAAATATATTCTTTCTGTTATCTTATACTATTTCTCCTAAATTCTTGTATTTTTGAGAAGTTATCATGTTTCTGGTAAGTTACAATATTTCTGCTAAGTTCTGCTATGCTACTGTATTTCTGCCAAGTATTATGTTTCCTCTAAGATATTGCAGTTCTGCTAAGTTATTACATTTTAGCAAAGTTCCTTTGCTTCTGCAAAGTTTTTATAATTTCTGCAACTTTTCAGCTTTTTCAGCTAGTTTTAGCAGACAGCTTCAGCTTTAAAGCATCCACACAGCATTTTCGCAGGAAATGCAAATTTTTCTAGTTAATTTAATGTTGAAACAATGCATTGCAAAACAAGGTTTGCACATGTCCTTGGAAGTGAAGATGCTTTGCTGGCTGCTGTGACACTACCAAAATTTAAGCTTCGTTGGTTACATGACCAGGTGCGGAAGGACCTCACAAAGGGACGTCTGTTGGTAGAGTGTCGAAAACTTCTCCCTGAGCAAGATCAGCTACAACCAGGTACCCGCACCACCAAGACAACACAGCACCCGGGTTCTAGCAAAGAGGATCTTCTCCTTTGAAGAAAATGAGGACATATATGCCACTGTTGAAGCTGAGGTAGCCGAGTACCTCAAATCAGGAGCAACAGGGTTAGACTCTCTGAAGCATTTCCCGATGATAAAGAAACTCTTTCTTAAACTTAATGCAGCCACTCCTTCAAGTGCCCCAGTTTAAAGGCTTTTCAGGCTGGGAAACCTGATTCTCACTCCAAAGAGGAACAGGTTGTCCGATCATAAGTTTGAGGAGCTTCTCCTCTTGAGGTACAATTGTTGGTTTGATGGAAGTTGAGTAGTGCTGATATGATGATGATGTGTTGCCTTCAGTGGTGCTCTACAAGGTCAAGCATGTTAATATTTCCAAGTGAAACTTAGACCACTGAGGCACTTAAAATGCAATTATATTTTATTTATCGACATGGCTAGTATGGAGGAAATATTATTTTGGTTTGACTGTTTATGAGGCTGAAAATACTTATTATTTATTTGATTTCTCTTCCCTTTCCTGAAAATACTTTTATTACTAAACATGAGGTCTCCAGTTGGCACAGTTCAGCAGTTAAGTTTACAAAGAATGGACAAACCTCACTGTGTTTATGTTAAACCATTTTTGCACTATTTGTTTTGCACTTTGATACCTACAGCTCCTAAATGGTCTGAGGCACAGTTTAATGTTGGCACTGCTAAAATCATACTTTCTCCCCATTTAAATGGCAAAAATAAATACATCTTTCAAAAGTTTCAACACACTGTATGTCGTGTTTTGTGATCCACTGCTTCTTCCTAGTGATACTACGTACAATGATTAGATTTATAGCACTGCTGTATCAACCCCAAAATGATGTTTTTGCATTTGTAGAGGGTTGAAACAATAGAAAAAGATTAAAACAGACTGATAAAAAAGTGACACATAAACAAACATTGTTAGTTTCTAATATAGTTTCATTTATTTCATCATTAACTTGCACTCACACTGCCATTTTAACCATTTTAGGTTCAGGTCATTAGGTGGCACAGTGCACTTGTGGCAGGATACTGCTAACATGTAAGCAAGCTAGAAGACTGGCATCCTTGCTGGGGATCCAGTTAGGGAAGCAACACATTAATAAGAGAATTCTGGGTAAAACCAAAGTTACTTTCCCTAGTAACTAGTTACTTTGAAAGTAACGAGTAACTTAAAGTAACTGAGTTACTTTTGATAGCAGTAACTAGTAATGTAACTAAGTTACAAATTTAAAGTAACTTACCCAACACTGCTCATGTATCTGTTTTCTTCTTCTTCTCTTCTTCTTATTTGTATTTGGCTGTGCTGATTTGTTGCTGTTTGTATTCCAAAATAAAAAATCAATAATTTTTTTTTTTTTTTAAAGAAAGAGTAGAATAGAATAGATCTTTGTTGTCACTGTTACCAGAACAATAAAACACAGTTTGACATCTCTCTGTTAGCAGCATGTAGATTTTTACATTAAAATTCCTTTAGGATAAGAGAAGAAAAAAATAAACTTAAACTCTAAGAAGTACCTACACAGGGAATGTATGTAGCAACATAAGTATCTAGACAGTTATGTAGATAGATGGACGATATACAATAACAAGACTGGTTTCTGAGTTTTACAGCTGGGGTGGATGAGGCTAAGCATTAAGTTTTCCAATGAATTAAAAGTCTGTCTGGGTCTTTGGTTGATTAATAGGCTGGTGTGAAAAATTGCTGCCACACCGCCCCCTCGACCTGTGCTTCGAGATTTCTGGTAGTTAGAATGACTCGGGGGTGTTGACTCATTTAAACTAACATAATCATCCTGCTGCAACCAGGGTTCTGTAAGGCAGAGTAAATCGATTTGTTGATCACTATTAACTTGTTGTTCCTAGAGTATTTAAAAGTAGAATGGGAGGCAGAGCCTTCAGTTTTCAGGCCCCTCTTCTGTGGAACCAGCTTCCAGTTTGGATTCGGGAGACAGACACTATCTCTACTTTTAAGATTAGGCTTAAAACTTTCCTTTTTGCTAAAGCATATAGTTAGGGCTGGACCAGGTGACCCTGAATCCTCCCTTAGTTATGCTGCAATAGACGTAGGCTGCCGGGGGAGTTTTTCCTTTCCAGTCATCTTTCTCACTCACTATGTATTAATAGACCTCTCTGCATTGAATCATATCTGTTATTAACCTCTGTCTCTCTTCCACAGCATGTCTTTTATCCTGTCTTCCTTCTCTCACCCCAACCGGTCGCAGCAGATGGCCCCGCCCCTCCCTGAGCCTGGTTCTGCCGGAGGTTTCTTCCTGTTAAAAGGGAGTTTTTCGTTCCCACTGTCGCCAAAGTGCTTGCTCATACGGGGTCATATGATTGTTGGGTTTTTCTCTGTATCTATGAAGCGCCTTGAGGCGACTTTTGTTGTGATTTGGCGCTATATAAATAAAATTGAATTGAATTGAAATTGAAGTCATGTACTAACAGAGACTTGGAGGAGAGAGACCTAATATTTAATAATCTTCATGTCTGATCTATGAAACCAGTTCAGCTGCAGTTTACTGAACTGGTTTCTTTTATTTTCTGTTTTCATTTCGTCTCTTCAAGGTCAGACGAACTCGACTATCAGCTCCCTCCTGTTTCATCACACAAACACACACACACACAGACAGTATCCCCCCTTGGAGGCAGAGAGCTGCTGTTTTCAGTTTAAAGGCTATCAAAACACTGCTTTGAAGACAGAATTTATCTGTGTGTGTGTCTCCTTGTGTGTGGCGTGTGTGTAGTTTGTATGTATGTGTTGTTGCATGTGTGTCACAGCGGGCCATGGAGAAGCTGTTTTTATGTGAAAGTGAAGCTGTTTTCTGCTTCAGGGCTTCAGCCAGTCACGCTGCGTGGGAGGTGTTTGTGTGTGCTTCAGTGTGTGGATACAAGGCGAACAGCTGTTAGTATTTGAGGACTGCTGGTAGCACACACACACACACACACACACACACACACACACACACACACACACACAGTTGGTGTGTGTGTGTTGAAAGTTTCCACTTTCAGGCTGGTAAATATTTAAATGTAATTTTCTGTGAGTTGTGAATCTGTGTGTGTGTGTGTGTGTGTGCATGTACCTGTTCAGTCCACACACGCACACACACACTCACACAGACTCACAGACACACAATCATGGCTTTGCCCTCCCTGAGGTTTATCTCCAGATGATGTAAACTCTTCCTTGTTTCTGTGTTGTGTTGATATTCTTGGACTCGAGCAGTGCAGCTTAGCATGACTCACAGTGAGAATAATCCTTCTGTGTGTGACTCTGGGACTCTCAACAGACCCTCGGCCTCACACACACACAAGCTGTGTCCCAATTCATAGACCACAGGCTTCGGAGGACCCGGCCTTCACGGTCTAGGTGGGCCGGATAGGCTGGAAGTAAACGGCTGTGAAATGGGATGGTCTAGACTTCAGATTTGCGTCACCGCTGCCTCAGTGGAGTTTAACCCTTTAAAGCCGGTTGGAGCGGGCACGCTCCGTTTTGCATAACTATTTTTAAATCCCGGTAGCACTGCAACCATGTAAGCTAGCGCAATAATTTGTTTGCATATGAAACCGGAGAAGTTGTACTTACATCTTATGCCATCAGCTTGTCCTCGGTCACGGTTTCCTTCCACATATAGCTTTGCAAAAACTGCATAAAAAGCACTTGCAGCAACAAAAACATAATATTCCAGAAACACCCTTTGCCGATTAGATCAGCTGTTTGTAACACTTCCTACGTCCATCAGCGCGAACTATCGCATGTCCGCCATGACCTGCCCGAAACCGGAAGTGACGTCATTTTGCGGAAATGTAGTTTTTTACCATCAGGGCCTTATGAGCCTATACTGGTGTTTTTCAAAGTTATATTTGACTTTATGACTTTCTGTGTCGTTTCTGGGATGCTTAGGACTCATATTGCACTGCTGGAAATAGTTTATTTTGATGCACATGCGGTTTTTTTGCAGATTTTCATTATAATATTCATTTTCGTTTTTCCTGCAGTATATAAAAATTGGTGTATTTCAAAAATAAAACTATGAAGACATTTAAAATAAATTTCCTGTGGTGGGAAACTATTTTGTGCAACTTTTTTGTATTTACAGTTTTGAGGGATAAGCCTCTTAAATTTCTCTAACTAGAAATCTATGTTAAAAAAAACAAAAAACGATTTTAAATTTTTACTTTATTTCACTTTTTTGCAATTTATGTAATTACTATGCACTTAACGCATATATATTATTAAAAGTTGGGTTATAATGGTTGTATTAATGTATATCAACTTGAAATGCTCCCAAAAATGGCACTACAACATGTAAAAATATAATATAAGCTTTGGCGGACTTGGTTCTATGGTAGGTCTTAAAGGGTTAATAAACTCGGCCGTCTGCTCCTTGCTATCTAAAATATAACAGGATACTGGCGTAAACTCTCGACTATCTCACACTTCTGTTTAATCAGTTTGACGTTTATTCAGCTGTGTGATAACTATAACTTTAATCTCAGCCAAACCGATTTATCAAGTAACAAAGAAAACACTGAAAAAAGCCAAAAATTTAAATTTTTAAGTTATCTGAGTGACTTATATATCACATATTCGTAGCGAAAGGCCGCGGGGGGTTTGAAAACGATGTGCCGGGAGTTTGCTGTTCTTGACAGCTTTAGTGAGCCTCGAGCTTCGAGCTGGTGGGTAACAGACGTCTCCGAAAACGTCGGAGCACTTGCAAATATGCAATGTCTTGATAAACCAAGCAGATATTTGAAGTTTACACAGCTACATTCTTGCCTGAAAATATGTTAAACGTTTATTTTGTGACCCAGAAAGAATAATAAGAGTAATTTTAAAACTTAGTAGCGGCCGTCATTGTTGGAAATTGGAATTGGCTGGGCCGCGCTATGAATTCTGGGATATGGTGGACCACGAAGGATATATCCGACCCATCCTTCAAATCTGGGGAAAAGGGGGACGCATTTGTCGGCCGGACTCGGACGAGTCTAAGAATTGGGACAGTCTTCGTTGCGTCGCTGTGATGTTATCGGCCTTCAAATGCGGCCTCAGGAGGATGCAGCCTAAGAATTGGGACATACCTACAGAGCCTCTGCAGCCGTCGTCTGACCGCCTTGCTTCTACAGAACCTGCAGTGCGTTATTATAATAATAATAATGGATTGCATTTATATAACGCTTTTCTAGGCACCCAAAGTGCTTTACAATTCCACTATTCATTCACTCTCACATTCACACACTGTTGGAGGCAGCTACAGGTGTAGCCACAGCTGCCCTGGGGCAGACTGACAGAAGCGAGGCTGCCATATCGCGCCATCGGCCCCTCTGGCCAACACCAGTAGGCGGTAGGTGAAGTGTCTTGCCCAAGGACACAATGACCAGGACAGAAAGAGCAGGGGGATCGAACCGGCAACCTTCCGGTTACAGATTAGCAGGACCCTGCGGTTCCATGAATGCTTAACACGAGAATAGGAAGTGCTGTTACCTTCAGCTGAGACCTGAGCTGACGGACCTGCAGCTGGGTGGCAGCAGTAGATCCAAGCAGGGTTCGGTCATCAACTGCTGCATTGTTAGCTCGGTGCCCTCTGCTGGACTGACTATGAAACACAATTCTACAGTTTTTGGGCTGATCTGAGACTTTTAAAGATGGGAATAACTGCAAATCAAACGATGACAGAGTCGCCTCCATCTTTGTTAAGATGTGTTTCGGGGTCATTTATTTTACTTTGATTCGGGCTGAGTGTGAGGCGTCGCAGGCCAAACAGTCAGAAAGATCACAACATCATTTCCTGTTCAGTCATGTTTGAGCTCCACAGACATGAGCGCCTCTCTTATTAGAAATTATTAATCCAATAAAGCCATTAAAACCAGAGATTCCAGTCAGTGTGAGTCTGTGTGTGTGCAGCGTGTGTGTGCTGACCTGTTAGCTGCTTGTCGCCTGCTGCCGGGGCGATGCGAATGTAGGGCGTGGTGAGCTGGGTGACGATTATAGCGGCTATTCATCCAGGAAGGCATGCAGACAGACAGAGAGAGAGAGAGAGGGCAGGTCTGTACTGCAGCAGAAACATTAGTAACACACAGCGCCCTGCTCTCCTGTCACAGCACAGCGCTAACACAATGCTAACATGGCGCTAACACAATGCTAACACAGCACTCAGCGTTTGTGACTCGAGTCGTCTGCTTATTTTGACCCAGTGCTTCCACCTGCTGTCTCTCATTATTATCATTATCATTGTTATCAATAAAGCAGGAAACCCTGCACTCATCTGGGTTTAAATAAAGTTACTTGAATGCTCTGATCGTGTGAAGAACTCTTGGTGGCAGCTTTAAACTGCTGATCGGCGTCTCTCCGCTTGCAGCTGAGCTCGAGCCGAGCAGCTCCACGTCCTGCCTGAAGCCGCGAGGACAGCGGCTCTGTCCATCACATTCACATGACTTTCACTGCTTTGGTTGGTGTCCCATCTGTGAGTGCTTCCTTTAAATTCTTTGAAGTTGCGGAAGCTCACGCTGCTCTGATGGAGGCCTTTAGCTCACCGGGATCTTTGGATCAGAGGTTTGGGTGAAACAGTAACAACCTGGTCAGGTGGTGAGCAAAAAAAAGCTCTCAGCAGACAGAAGCATGAAGTGCTGTGACACCTGACTCTGACCTGAACCTGAGTCTCTGCCCTCCTCCTCCAGACTCCTGCACCGAGTTCAAAGCAGTTCTCCTGCTGATCAGCCCAGTGAGAGGTTCATTGTCTCTGGTACCAGGGCTGGAGCTCCTTCCTCTTCACCTGGAAGCTGCTGATGCTTGTTGAAAGTTCTCAAGTGGACTTTTCTTCACAGTCCTCTGCTGTCTGTGCACCTTTTCCTCCACTGTTCCCTCCCGGTGAACTTTCCACTCCCACCCCTGTGAGAACAGTCGACCTTTTTAGCGGTGACCTTCTGTGCATTCACCCTCCTGCAGGATGCTGATCATCATCATCTAGACAGCTGTGAGGTCAGCAGTCTTCCTCGTGGACTTCTGTAAGCCACAGCCATCCAAAACACTTCACCTGACTATGGAAATATAAAATCCTACATGAAAAAGGAAGTGTTTGTTTTAAGAGGCTTTAATAAAAGGTTAATGTTGAACTGTAACTGTTGATCGGGGTTACTAAGAGACGACATTTGGTTGCTATGGAAACACTCTGACCTTCCCAGAATGACATCATCTCTTTCCTTCCTGTACAGGTAACCAATCATAAACTGGGTGTACCTGAACACACGACCTTTCTCCTGCTGAGGTCTGACTGATTCGCTGCCTATTGATTATAGATCAGTATTGATTTACTGCAGCAAACCCCTGTTAGTCTTCTTCTTCAGTCCAAACTGATTTAAACTGAACTGTGAGCCAAACAGAGGAGAGCAGAGCGCTGTTCACCTAAACACACCTGGAAGAGAAGCTCGTTAATCAGCCAATCAGTGATCAGATGTTAGTAATCAATCAATCAAGCAGCAGAAGCAGAGAAAGAACAGGAATCTCCTAACCATGTGTTCATCGCACTCACAGAGGTCAGTTAGAAAAAATGTGTTTATTAAAAAAAGGATCAATCAGTGTATATACATATACTCACGGTGTTACCATGGCGATCAGTCAGTGCATACAGATCATGAATGTTGAGTCTGACTTAGTGAAGGGTCTCTGCTGGGCCATGAATGGTTTTATACTGGACACTAATCAGGTCCAAAAAATGATGCTGGTTTATATTTGACTGAGAACAGCTCCTGCATGCAGGCCAAAGAACTGCTTATATGACTCATCGACAATAAAGTCAGTGATTATGAAGGACAGAAAAAAGAGTGTAAACGGGATTCATGTGCACGATAACCAATCATAAAAGACAAAAACAAAAAAAACTGTAACCTCCAGCACCACCACTCAGGCTCCTGGTGGACACACCCACGATATCAGGTTCAAAATCCTACGTCGTCTCGTTCTCCAGAAAACTTACTCTGACTCCGATTTAGCTCAGAGTCAAACTCGTCACAGAGTTTCAGCAGATGCACCTGCGGCACCGACGTGAAGCTCCTGCATCACCTCGTTCTCAATTACTGGATTCACAATCTGAGGTGTCCACAAACATAATCCTGTCCCTGTTTGATATCAGAGACAGCAAGCATGAAGTCCAAAGATCAACCGCTAACCCGAGGTGCGGTACAGGTGTGATAAAACAGGAGTTTTAACCTGTGTTTTTCTTTGTGCTGTTATTATTGACACATTGATATTTTCTCTCATGTATGTATTTTTCTGAGCATTTTTGGTTATTGCTGATGAAACATAAAGTCATTATTGGAATAAAAATCATCGTTAACGTGAGGCTGAATGTCAGCTCAAATGTGCGTTTCTCTCCACACGCTTCATAATTGAGGGTGCAGCATTTCTCCTTTGTTCTTTTGAAATAAGGTGGAGTTGATCGTGTGCAGAGATGGAAGGAAGTGAGTCTTTTTTCTGTCTGGCTGCATTTAAACGTCACGCCTGCTTCACACGCTCACAGAGGCGGTATCATGTTTCATTTTACACCTTTACTTTCTGCTGTCTCAGTGTGTTTTAACATTCAGCAGCCGTTCACATCACAGCAGCTCTGTTAGTGCTGCAAGGCATCATGGGTACTCTAAAAGGCAATATGGTGGGTGGGGGGTGGGTGTCCTACCCCCTGGGGTTGGCCACTAAAGTATGACTGACAGGTACGTAGGGACCGACAGAGCCAATCAGCATATGGTGTTGTTAGCCAGCAGAAACACGAGCTCCAATAAGAGCTGATTAAAGCCAGAACAGTCGATTACTGTGTGTGTGTGTGTGTGTGTGTGTGTGTCTGGTTGATCCTGGATGTCCATCAGGGGAGATAACAGTGTTTTTGTTTAGCTGTGCAATGCTCTCTGGACACCCATACAGGCCCCGTCATTAGCCTGGGTTTAGCCTGATATTAGCGTAGCACAGAGCTCTGTGTGTGTGTGTGTGTGTGTGTGTGTGTGTGTGTGTGTGTGTGTGTCGAGGACAAGAGTCCATGGTCCTCCTCTGATTGGAGGATAGGTGTCAGGGACAAGCAGCCATCTGTGAGCCATTATACTTCTAGAACCATTAGCCTACAACTCCAACAACTACACACTTTTCAAAATAAAATGATACAAACTACCTTTCAAAATAAATATTAAGGAAGACTTTTACGAATCTTATAGAAATGGGACCTTGTGTTCACTAAAATGTATTCTATAACCTTTCAAATTAAACTGTACTACCACCAACATCATTTTGTAGAATTTCACATTTAACAACATAAACTTTCAAAATAAAAATTACATTTGTACCTTTAATCAAATGTCTATAACCATTTTCAAAATAAGACCTTGCACATTTACCTTTCACATGCAGCTAATGAAAAGGTACATACAGAATTTTTCTGATTACATTTTTTCAAAATAAAATGAAAAGAGTCCAACTGGTACTGAATAAATTTCAAAGTAAAATGCAGGCTCTTACCTTTAGTGGCCACTCGCACACAGTCGATCTTTGTCTCCTGTTGGAGAGAGGAGCAAATTAGTTTCCTGTCAACACAAATGCCGACATATTAGCTGTCACATCTGGCAACTACCCACACACACACACTCATCGTAAACAGAGCGGACAGAAGGCAAATTGCTGTGGATCAGTGCCTGTGCTGGCATTTACCAGCCAACACACACTCACATATAACACAGACACACACACACACACACACACACACACACACACACACACACACTGCGTGAGGCAGGTTTTGGTGAAAGGCGAGCAAGAACATCTTGTGTCTTTCTGGTTTTAACAAACATCCGACAAATTAACCACAAGAGCTCATGAATATTCATCCTCACACACACACACACACACACACACACACACAGAGCAAGGCGAGGCGACAGTAAAAAGCACTACAGCTGCTGCATTATTCAACACACAGACACACACATACAAATTAAACCTCCCAGCATCAATAATTAACACCCAACATAATACAATATGTGTGTGTAACTGTTAAAATTTGTCTTTTCATTACACACATATATGGCATACACACGCACACACACTGTAGCCTATTAGTGTCACTGGTCAGGCTGCTGAAACTTTCTGCACCCCTATTAAACAGCTGTGTGTGTGTGTGTCTGTGTGTGTGTGTGTCTGTGTGTGTATATGTGTGTGTGTGTGTGTGTGTGTGTGTGTGTGTGTGTGTGTGTGTGTGTGGTCTCGGTCTCACTCGTCTGGTTTTATGACAGGAAGAACAGAGAAAGTGTTCAAATTGACAGAACAGAGCAGAATCATGTGGAACCTTTGTTAAAAGGGGAAGCGTTGCTCTGTCGCACGCCGCCGTTGGGCTCGGCTGCACGCTGTGATTGAATATCTTGACACCTGCCACTTTTTAAAATAAAAGCCAGAATGTTTGCTCTCTGATAAACACTCTGTGCACAACTGGTTTAACCCCAGAATGCTTAGGTGTGTGTGTGACAAATAAAATTTGAATTTGAATTTAAACACCTGAGCTAACACAAGTAAGATATTAGTCTGGATTTAAAGTGAATTCTCTTCCTCAAGACAACATTATTGTCATCTTCGTCATCATCATCTGGTATTCAGAATAATCCACCACAAACTCATGCAGAAACCAAAGATGAAGGTTCGAAGCTGCCTGGCAGTCTGTTTTTACCGCACAGTCTCAGAGAAGCTTTGTTTCAGGCACAAAAACAACAGGTACTAAAAATGACTCGGTCAGGTTCAGGAGCTTTTGGGTCACTGAAAACACATGTTTAAAAAAGTCCTATCAGGGTGGAGATTATCACACAGTGCGCCACTTTATTGTTTACATGAAATGAATTTCTACAATGGCAGATAAAGACAAAATAATGTTGCTGTTAATCTGACTATCTGCAGTTTGCTTACATGCTTACATCTTGATGCATGCTCAATCATCCAGGTAAGTAAATCTCCAAAAGTTGATTCTGTTCATCTGGACATAGAGTTTTGTGGGAGAAAAGTTTCGTCATCATCCAGGTGACGTCTTCAGTCTCAGCTGACTGCAGGTTTCAATCTTAAAACAGTACATTTGCATAATGACTGAAACCAGCCCACTGAAGGAACAACGGGCTGGGAGGTCAGTTCCTTAATCTTAATTATGCAAATTCTCATGACCATTGATCAACAACCACTGACCAAAACCCACTGATCAATGGCCATGAGTCCCATTCACAGAGAGTTGGGGAATGGCTGCAATTACAGCATTGTAAGATGGTGACAGATGTACCCTTAGGCCACTCCTCCATTCAGAGATGGTCTTTTTCACGTAAATGGCCTCCTTGACTCCGCCCTCAAACCACATCAAATTCACCAGGGAGGATATGAAAAGTGGCAGGTTAGCCTTCTTAGACTGTGAGCTTTCCATCAGCAATGGGGGACATCTAAAAGCTGACATGTACCGTAAACCTACACATACAGTTCTTGTTCAGTATCTAAGGTTTGACTCTCATCATCCACTGGAGCACAAACTGGGTGTCATCAAGAAGCTACAACACAGAGCGAACACCATCCCCACTGACACAGCGGCCAGGGAGGCAGAAGAACATCAAGAAGGCCCTGAGTAAATGTGGTTATCCCAGCTGGACTTTTGTCAAAGCTGGAAAGGCTCCTAAAGAAAGCTCCAGCCGATCCAGGAGGACCATCTCTGAATGGAGGAGTGGCCTAAGGGTACATCTGTCACCATCTTACAATGCTGTGATTGCAGCCATTCCCCAACTCTCTGTGAATGGGACTTATGGACATTGATCAGTGGTTGTTGATCAATGATCATGAGAATTTGCATAATTAAGATTAAGGAACTGACCTCCCAGCCCATTGTTCCTTCAGTGGGCTGGTTTCAGTCATTATGCAAATGTACTGTTTATAAGATTGAAACCTGCAGTCAGCTGAGACTGAAGACGTCACCTGGATGATGATGAAACGCTTCTCCCACAAAACGCTACGTCAAGATGAACAGAATCAAGTTTTTGGAGATACGTGCTTACATATACACACGCATATACAAAGACAGAGGAGTCAGAGTGAGCTTTGGACGTGGCTTCTACATCCAACACAGACCCTCTTACAACCGACCTTGGTTTTGAATACATTTCCTTTTTAAAAAAAATGTAATTTATGTGTGCTGCATGCCCTTTGTTCATTCCTAAGATGTGAGTCTACACCAACTAAAATACTGTCTTTAGTTAATGTGTGAAAGCCTCGGGGAATTCATACTATGGAGTTCCTGTCTCTCTTTAAACTTTCTTCTTCTGCCTTATTGTTACCTTATAACAAAAACACGACTTAGTTAGCATCAATCAATAAAAACAACTTAGTCAGGTTCAGTCTTCAGTCTCATAGTGATCCATTGATATCTGCGTGAATATTCATGGTAGACTGCAGACAGGAGCCGATGACAGCTGATCCAGCTGATTTAAATGATTTGAATTCCACTGTGTTGGTTGTGTTACCTGTAAACAGGTGAACTCACCCCATTGGCAGTGCTGACAGCCTGATAGTAAATCCCATAACTCTTATGAGGCAGGAGGGGAGCATTCCAGTAACCACTGTAGGTCCTGTTGTCACCTGTACAAACACAAAGGTAAACAGACTCACTGATGAACTCACAGACTGACTCAGTGAATGATTGACTGGATCACTGACTGACTCGTTTATTAACTCACTAATTAAGAGACTCACAGACTGATTCGCCAACTGACTGAGTCAATAACTGACAGACCCATTGACTGACTAACTAATTGACTGATTGACTGAGTGAATGACTGAATGTGTCACTGACCGACACAGAAGGGCATGGGCGCCCTCAGCTCGCTCATTGGAAGCTCAGCGCTGAAGTAATACTGGGAGTCCAGCAGCGTGGCGTTCTGGAAGTGAATGGGCACTGGATAACAGCGCAGAATCTCTGCAGTGCCTCTGGTCTGCCTGCGGGGGCGCTCCTCTTCCACCACCACCTGGTATTTACTACAGACAGACAGGTTGAACCGTAAACAGATCTTGTAAAACAGAGTCACAGGTTTACTGTGATGCTGGCACTGAAGCGAGGCATTATCAGTTTGGATTATGGGAAAAGCAGGATCAGCTGTTTGTGGATCCTGCAGCTTTGACCATGGCTCCAGCTGAGAAGTCCGGTCAAAGGAACCTTTGGGAGAATCAGTAATGCATGTGTTCGTAAAAAGGAAAATGGGATGAAGATCAACTCTTGTTGTTGCAGAATTGCTGCTGTGAGCTTTGCTGTTCGTGATTGTTGCTGATAATTGGCTGGATTTCAGTTCACATACAAGCCGACACATTAAACTGCTCGGCTCTTCTTCTGCCCATCTGTTGATTCATTATTCAGCTCCACATAAAGGTCACCTATGCCTCTCCTCCATCACACTCTCCTTCACTTTTATTAACTCTCCGTCTGTGTGTGGAGGCTGTAACTTTAGTTTGACATTAAACTGATCGTTCATTTCCTCCTGTCAGAGCTGCTATTAAATCCTATACGCAGGTAAAAGACATAAAGGAAGACAAGAAAAGGAAATAACATGAGATATAATATTTTAAAAAATATATAATTCTAGGTAGCTGTCAGCTACTAATCCCTGAATAAAAAAAAATCCTGTTCACCATCAACCACCAAAGAATTTTAAAGGACATACAAATATCAGATACTTCATTCTGTATGTGACAGTCAGGAGGAGGAGCTGCCTGATTGCTCCTGTGCTGATTTAAAGCCTCATGAACATCTCATTAAAACCTCAGTCTGACCATTATAAGGGCATCGACAGAAAAAGACAGCTCAAGCTCTACTGACATTTAAGGAAACTTTAGCAACTTCGGGAAACCTGTCTGCTCCATTAAAACTCTCCACGAGAGAAATGATCAACTTTATTAAAACACCACAACAACTGACTTTCAGAAAACTCGACATAAACTGTTTTAGTTCTAACTGAACACAGCACACTGAGTTTCTATCAGTGTTTGTACTCTGGAAACAACAGTTGTGCTCTTCACAGGAGTCTCACACACACACACACACACACACACACACACACACACACACACACACACACACACACACACAGGTCTGTGAAAACACGTCAAGAACTATACCACCTCTATTAAGTTACATTATACATGCTTCCCTTAGGCAGTATCATCAGAAGACAGCATACATTTTCACTGCTATGCAGATGACACCCAGCTCTATCTGTCCATGAATCCAGGTCTTTATGTCTTAAAGACATAAAGCCTTTCTGCTTCTTAATTCAGATCAAACTGAGGTTATTGTACTCGGCCCTGAAAATCTTAGAAATATGGTATCTAACGTCTTGATGCAGGCTCAATCATCCAGATAAGTAAATCTCCAAAAGTTGATTCTGTTCATCTGGACGTAGCGTTTTCAGTGAGAGAAACGTTTCGTCATCATCCAAGTGGCTTCTTCAGTCTCAGCTGACTGCAGGTTTCAATCTTATAAACAGTACATGTGCATAATGACTGAAACCAGCCCACTGAAGGAACAATGAAAATACATAAACAGGGTGCAACTTTAAGACCGATTGTCTGTATGAACAACTCGGTCACCTATAACATCTCCAAGTTTCTGGCTTCGATCCTCAACCCGCTGGTGGGCAGCTCTGAACACCACATCCAGAACACCCTGGATTTTGTTGAGAAGGTGAGAGATGTCATCATGGAGGCAGATGAAACCATGGTCTCGTACAACGGTACATCTCTCTTCATTTGCATCCCAGTCACAGAAGTGTTGGAGGTAGTTCATAAGAGATCACAGGATGACCCCAACCTCAGCAGCAGGTCCTGCTGCTGAGGTTGGGGTTGGGGTTGCTGCTGAGAGTGGTCCACTTTCAGCATCGACCAAGTGTGTTTGAACTGTGTCTTCATTCCACCTACTTCACATACAAGGGTCAGTTCTACAGGCAGAGACATGGGTGTGCCATGGGCTCCCCAGTTTCACCCATCGTGGCCAATTTGTACATGAAAGAAGTGGAAAAGAGGGCTTTGCTATCCTACCTTGGAACACCACCAAGCCATTGGTTCAGATATGTGGATGACACCTGGGTGAAAATCAAATCTCAGGACGTGCCACAATTCATGGGTCACATTAACTCAGTGGACCGACACATCAAATTCACCAGGGAGGATATGAAAAGTGGCAGGTTAGCCTTCTTAGACTGTGAGCTTTCCATCAGTAATGGGGGACATCTAAAAGCTGACATGTACCGTAAACCTACACATGCGGATCAGTATCTAAGGTTTGACTCTCATCATCCACTGGAGCACAAACTGGGTGTCATCAAGAAGCTACAACACAGAGCGAACACCATCCCCACTGACACAGCAGCCAGGGCGGCAGAAGAACATCAAGAAGGCCCTGAGTAAATGTGGTTATCCCAGCTGGACTTTTGTCAAAGCTGGAAAGGCTCCTAAAGAAAGCTATTCCCCAACTCTCTGTGAATGGTCCTCATGGACATTGATCAGTGGTTGTTGATCAATGGTCATGAGAATTTGCATAATTATGATTAAGGAACCGACCTCCCAGCCCATTGTTCCCTCAGTGGGCTGGTTTCAGTCATTATTTAAATGTACTATTTACAAGATTGGGGAAACCTGCAGTCAGCTGAGACTGAAGATGTCACCTGATGATGATGAAACGTTTCTCCCACAAAACGCTACGTCCAGATGAACAGAATCAACTTTTGGAAATATGGTATCTAAGCAGACTCTTACTCTGGATGGCATTACCTTGGCCTCCAGTAACACTGTGAGGAACCTTGGAGTCATTTTTGACCAGGACATGTCCTTCAATGCACATATTAAACAAATATGTAAGACTGCGTTCTTCCATTTGTGCAACATCTCTAAAGTTAGAAATATCCTGTCTCAGAGTGACGCTGAAAAACTAGTTCATGCATTTATTACTTCCAGGCTGGACGACTGTAATTCATTATTATCAGGATGTCCAAAAAACTCCCTGAAAAGCCTTCAGCTAATCCAAAATGCTGCAGCAAGAGTCCTGACAGGGACTAGAAAGAGAGAGCAGATTTCTCCTGTTTTGGCTTCCTGTTAAATCCAGAATTCAAAATCCTGCTCCTCACATACAAGGTCTTAAATAATCAGGCCCCATCTTATCTTAATGACCTTGTAGTACCATATCACCCTATTAGAGCACTTCGCTCTCGCTCTGCAGGCCTACTTGTTGTTCCTGGAGTATTTAAAAGTAGAATGGGAGACAGAGCCTTCAGTTTTCAGGCCCCTCTTCTGTGGAACCAGCTTCCAGTTTGGATTCAGGAGACAGACACTATCTCTACTTTCAAGATTAGGCTTCAAACTTTCCTTTTTGCTAAAGCATATAGTTAGGGCTGGAGCAGGTGACCCTGAATCCTCCCTTAGTTATGCTGCAATAGGTGTAGGCTACTGGAGGATTCCCATGATGCACTGGGTGTTTCTTCTTTCTTCTCACTTATTAATCCCCAGCTCTCTTCCACAGCATGTCTTTAGATATGTCCCAATTCCTCGGCCGCATCATTTGGAGGCCGCATTTGAAGGCCGATTACGTCACAACCAGGAAATGAAGGGTGCTCCAAATGCGTCCTTTATTTCCCCAGATTTGAAGGATGGGTCGGGTGTATTGTTCGTGGTCCACCATATCCCAGAATTCCTAGCGCGGCCCCGCCAATTCCAGTTTCCAAATATGGCAGAAGCAACTTACTCTTATTACTCTTTGAAATACTTTATTAATTCAATTATTATTTATAATATTTGTATAATAATATAAAATACTTTTCAAATGCGGCAATGGAGTATATCTGCTCGGTTTATCAAGACATCACATATTTGTAAAAGTGCTCTGATGTGTTTGGAGACGTCTGTTACCCACCAGCTCGATAGCTAGCCGGGAGCTCGAGGGTCACTGAAGCCGGCGAGTGCAGCGGACTCCCGGCACATCATTTCAGATCCCCATGGTCTTCACTACTTAGGTTAAACATGATATATAAGTCACTATGATAACTTATAAATGTAAATTTTTGGCTTTTTTCAATGTTTCATTTGTTCCTGAGTAAATCGGTTTGGCTGAGATTAAAGTTTTAGTTTTCACACAGTTGAATAAACGTCAACCTGATTAAACAGAAGTGTGAGATGGTCGAGAGTTTACTCCTGTTATATTTATAGTGTCCTGTTATATTTTAAATAACAAGGAGCAGACAGCCGAGTTTATTAAACTCCACCGAGACAGCGGTGACGCAAAACTGAAGGCTCGACCGTCCAATTTCACAGCCAATTTCACCGGCCTTCAGAGAACCCGGCCTATGTGGGCCGGGTCCTCTGAAGGCTGGCTTAGGAATTGGGACATGTCTTTATCCTGTTTGCAGATGGCCCCGCCCCTCCCTGAGCCCGGTTTTGAGGTTTCTTCCAGTTAAGTTTTTCCTCCTTACTGTCACCAAATGCTTGCTCAAAGGTCAACGTCTGATTGTTAGTGTTTTCTCTGTATAACAGGATCTTTCATTGGGACAACTGCTGTGATTTGTTGCTGTATAAATAAAATTGAACTGAACTGAAGTGAAAGTATTGTGACTCTAGAGTAAACTTTCTTTTCCAGCAGAAGAGCCTGTATGTGGTTTACACACACACTGGGCTGCACCTGAATGCAGCACGGTTAGTTTTTAAGACGGCGTGTGTCCCTAGGGACGCTGGAAACAATAGTTGTGTTTTTCATAGGAGTCCAGTTCAGGACAGAAGTCATATATCAACACACACACACACACAGTTTCTGACACACATCTGAAGGTGTGGAGGGTGAAACTGCAGTGTTGTCACATTTCCTGCTGGACAGGAAACTAATGGAGGACAGGAAGGCGCACAGACACAAACACACTGTTTTTAATTCGCCTCTGAAAGGAAGAGAAGAAGAACAAATTGGATCATTTCTGCCTCGTTCTTTCAGTTCTCCTCCCCCCCACATCTGTCTCTTTCTTTATGTCCTTTCTTCTCCTCTCTGTCGTTGACGTTCCATCTCCAATCACATTTCTCCACGCTCGAGTCGCAGGACTTGTTGTGTGTGTGTGTGAGACAGTAATCTGATTACAGCTGCAGGTCGCCGCCGGCAACACCTTTTGTCCTGTGATGCGCGTATCCTACATACGTGTGTGTTTGAATCTGTGTGTGTGTGCCTGAAGGCCAACACACACTCTGGTGTCAGAGACAAAGTTAAATATAAACACGCAGACCTTAAATCGTATCTCGGAGCAGCATCTGTTCAATCTGATGGATTTCACATCAGACATCATGTCGATTAACACAGCGCAAATCACACACACACACGCCTCGCCCCTACACAAAAGGAAAAACAGATCTCGCTTCAGCTGAAAAGATCCATTTTCCTCCTTTCAGCTTCCTCTTTCTTCGCCCCCACTCAAACACAAGAGTCACGTTCGAGTGACTGATCTGCAGCGTTCGCAGCGCTCTCTCGCTGCTTGCACAGAAAACACGGCCACTCGCTGAAGTGGCGACGAGCATGTGCAGGTGCTTCCGTGAGATTCTTTTCAGACATCTAGCAAACCAAAGAAAGCTGAAGTGGAGCTGGAACTGCTCTTGCTGAGCAAACGCAGGCAGGAATAAACAGCTGACATACACCTCCAACAGCTTCACTGGGTTTCATCCACCCAGTCGTCACACAGCAGTGGCAGCACGGTTGCCTCACAGTTTAATTCCACCATCAGGTCTTTCTGTGTGGAGTTTGCACGTTCCTCCTGTGTTTGCGTGGGTTCTCTCCCAGTCGTTGTCTGTCTCTATGTGCTAGCCCTGCGACAGACGGGGGCCTGTCCAGGTCCTACCCTGGGGCTGAATAGGCTCCCGTCGCGCTCCTACATGGAGGGTTGGTGACGTCGGGCTGCTGTCTGGTGGTTAGCTACAGAGGTGGGGTGAGGTTAAACTGTTCTCACTTAATGCTGAGGGTTCCTGATGGGTGGAGAGAAACGCCGTCATATGGACCAAACTCCATCCAAAGAAGGTCTGAGAGGATACACTCACAGCTCGAAACCGACATTCATGTTTGGATGACTTCAAATCGCAACAACAGTCGCTTTGTAGTGTAAGGAAGACCCTACACTGATCCTCGGCTTCATGGCTCAGATATGTGGAGTCAGCAAGCGTACGAGCTGCACTTACACTAACTGCAGAACCAAAAGCCACGCCCACTGCCAAAGCCTACTCCACGCTCGTTAACACAAGCAGTACATCAGTAGATACGCACAAGCGTCGAGGCCACCAGCTACCCAGCATGCAACACTTTGTGTGTCTCTGCACGCGGGGCTGCTGCAGTATCACGGAAAGACTCACTGTGATTATTTCACAATGACACTTTTGTGTTTTTCATCTTTTTTTTAGCAAATTATTCAGAATTAAAATGAGTAAAAATCATTATTTATACAGCACCAAATCACAACAGCAGTCGCCTCGAGGCGCTTTATATTGTACAGTAGATCGTACAATAATAGATACAGAGAAAAACCCAACAATCATATGACCCCCTATGAGCAAGCACTTTGGCGACAGTGGGAAGGAAAAACTCCCTTTTAACAGGAAGAAACCTCCGGCAGAACCAGGCTCAGGGAGGGGCGGGGCCATCTGCTGTGATTGGTTGCGGTGAGAGAAGGAAGACAGGATAAAGACATGCTGTGGAAGAGAGACAGAGGTTAATAACAGATATGATTCAATGCAGAGAGGTCTGTTAAAACACAGTGTCCTCATTATCATAGAGACTCCGTGAGGTGAGATCTCGCGTGGAGTTCCACACTGAGCGAAATGAGCAGTTATTTCATGGTTCTTCCATTTGCGAGTTATCGCACCACCTATTGTCATCTTTGTCCTGTCATCTGTAGCCCATTCCAGCCTTGTGTAGGTCCAGTCTCGTCCCTGACATCCTTGGAAAGCTGTTTGGTCTTGGTCATGGTGCAGAGTTTGAATCTGGACATACTGATTGCTTCTATGGACAGCTGTCTTTCATACAGCTAACGAGTTGAGAAGGCTCCCGGTGTCAGCTCCTTACCTGTATGAAACACACCTGGGAGCCAGAAATCTGCTGATTGATGGGCACAGTCTCTATGGAGATAGGTTTTTGGGGGGGTAGCAGGAGGAGAGAAGCTGCAGAGAGGCGTGTAAGACTGCAGCTCTGCTTCCTGGTCCCAACTCTGGATAGTCATATTTTGGGGGGTTTAATAAATTTGTCCATATTTCTAGAAATGAGAGCTGCTCCATCCAAAGTGGGATGGATGCCATCTCTCCTAACAAGACCAGGTTTCCTCCAGAAGGTTTGCCAATTATCTATGAAGCCCACATCGTTTCTGGGACACCACTCAGACAGCCAGCAATTTAAGGAGAACACGCGGCTAAACATGTCTCTCCTGGTCTGATTGGGGAGGGGACCAGAGAAAACTACAGAGTCCCACATCGTTTTGGCAAAGTTACACACCGATTCGATATTGATTTTAGTGACCTCCGATTGGTGTAACCGGGTGTCATTAGATTAAGCAAATATACCTGCCAGTCTCTCCATTACAGCTCACCTTAGTGTCTCCACCTTCAGGTCACTGCTCTTGGCCTGTGGTCATGTGACAAGCAGGTGTTCATTATCAGCGGCAGAGCCTTCCTGTCTGAGACGCCGTCTCACACACTGCTTCCTGTCTGTTTGTAGTGTGTGTGTGAGACTGACACATTAGCTGATAATCCCTGGGTAATCCTCTGTGTTAGAAGTGGGCTCTGATTAGCCCCGCCCGCTGATTGTTAATTAACCAAATCCCTCGCTAAAGCCCGATGACAGAGCCCACTCAGCTGTTGACATGACGACTGTTACTGCAGATACCGCCTCCCTCTGGGCAGCAGTGAGTGTGTGTGTGTGAGACAGTGAGTGTTTTTTAATTTCAGGACAAGTCTTAATTTCCTGTTAGTGATGTGAGCAGTTTGTCGCCTGACTTCCTGCTTCAGAGCGGTACACGTCGGCGCTTTAATCTTTAACAGCAACGTCATGAAATGTTCATGGAGTGGGAGATTGATGCTGCTGAATATTTGAACAGGTACGTTACCTGACCGGGGCCCCACGGCTCTGAGCGGGCTTCAGCAGGACGGTGACGGTGGAGTCGGTCTGATTCAGAGGAGACTCCTGATCGTACGCCGGCATCAGAGGAGCTGAAGAGGAGGAGGAGTTACAACATGTTCAGCTCATTCCCTCCTGATTTACCTTCACACTGAAGCAAAGAGTGGAAATGACTCAAAGGCCTGGCGAGGAGCAGAACCACACCCGAGCGCACAGGACACAGTGGAATCAGCTGATTCCTTCTAGCTCGACTGTTTGTGTCGGGAAAACCCGAGTCCGGTCTGCCTGTTTACTCTCACCCGCCTGAACACTGTGACTGAAAGCTCCGTGGGATTAAACACACGACTGGCTTTTCAAAATAAAATGTCAGTAAGAGCCAGTGAGAAGCACTATTGAGTTAACCCTTTCTCACCCAGCCCAACTTGTTTTGTAGTTTTGGCTGTAAAATGACATCTTTCAGGAAACATTTGAATTTTCTCTCTACTCCAGAGTTATGGTCATGTGACGCATGTGTGGTAAAATCTAGGCAGAGCATATTTCTCTGTCCATGTTGAGACAGCAGAAACTTGTGAACGCTTTGTGCTACTGTGATACATAAAATAAGCTCACCTTGTCTTCCTTCATTGCAGTCATTTAAAGTAAAAACAACAATCTGAGCTCTTAGTTTGACAGTCCTACCTGAGATCTTGGTGGTAAACTGGGTGATAACAGGGGGCCCAAAGCCTTTAACAGTGGAGGCTCTTATTGTGAAGGAGTAGGTGGAGCCTGGGTAGAGGCCGGTGAACATGTGGCTTGTCTCATTGGCCGGTTTCAACACCCTGCCGCTCTGATTGGACAGGTCAAACTCCGTGTCGAAGGAGCTCAAGGCTTTGTAGGATATCTGGGGAGAAGACAGACATCGGGACCCAGATGACTCATGGGGTCTGACTGGGAGACTGCAAAGCCTGCTGGGAGTTGTATGCATTTACCTCATACTGCCGGATCAAGCCGTAGGTCTGCAGCGGTTCCCTCCAGCTCAGGCTGATCTGCTGCTCGTAGCTGCTGCCGAGGATCGAGTCCACGGGGACTGCCCCGGGAACTGAAACCAAAATGTCACCATAGGTTACCATCGGAGGACAAAGCAGTAGACTCTACTGTGTTTCTACTGTGAAACTGTTGTGACTCTACTGTGATTCTCCTTTGATTCTACTATATCTCTACTGTGACTCTGCTGTGATTCCACTGTGACTCAAGGGAGAGTTTTACCATCCTCGTCTGTCAGCACTAGAAGCTCCTCGCTCTCCTTGCGTCCTTCGGGGTTGCTCAGGATGAGTCTCAGGCTGACGTTGGTGAAGGGTGGAAGGTTGCGTACGGTGTGCTTCGGCATGGTGCTCCTTGTGTCATACACCTCCTCCTCCCGCACCTCCTCCTTCGCTGGCTCCCTGCAGGAGAAACAGCAGGTGCTTGGAAAGAAAGCAGCTAGACTTTAAGTTTCATCTGAGAAGCTTCTTCAGTTCTAAACCAAATAGTTGAGTGGTATTCATCTATTTATCAAGTTGTCCCTTATGAGGGACCCACTACTGATCATGTGACTCATCACATTAGCCAGTGGGTGAAAAAAGGCGTGGGTCATTATCAGCAGAGGTTTCAGGTGAACCCACTGTGAGATCTAGCCCCACTCCATCATGTGACTTATTAAGATCAACGGCCCAGGATGTGAGTGGGTGTTTAGGCATCTGGGAAGGATTGTAGATGGCAGACATTTGTGTCGTAAGCCCCGCCCTCTGTTCACAGTGGACATAGATGCTTCTTTCACTCGTCTCTCAAACCATCTGTCTTGTCTGTCCAACATGTGGACACCGGCATACTCGAAAGAGTGACCTTTGGTAACACCTGACACCTCAGCTGATAATGACCCACACCTTGGCTCATGTGGTGAGTCACATGATCAATAGAGGTTCAATGACCCTAATAAGGGACACCCCCACTAGGGTTTAAATACCTGGGACTCTCCACCATTTGGTTTAGAACTGAAGAAGCTTCTCGGATGAAATGAAACTTAAAGAAGTACAGTTTCCTTCTTTCCTAGCACCTCAGAGCCCCTCCTACCTTCACCTGTTCACCACGCCCTCCATCCAGCTGTGGTCCAACTCTCTATCTCTAATTTCTGCTGGACCCTCCTTCTCTTTTTGTATGATTACTCTCTTCTGCCAATCATTGGCCCCTCCCTCTCACTTCATTTGGTTCATTACTATCTCTACCATTGGGACCTCCCTCTCTTCACCTGTTGGCCCCTCCCTCTTGCTTCCTGTGTGTACCTGCTCAGGGCCCCTGCAGGTCTGTAGCGGTACTGCACAGTCAGGTTGTAGCTGTAGCAGCGTGTCACGTTGTATCCGAATGGTTCCCAGCGAACCGCCACCTGTTTGGACTGGATGTCAACGACTTCAAGACGCCGCGGGCCGTTCATCGGATCTGAAACCAACACGGAGACCACACAAACAGGAACATGTGATGAGGATAATGAATTGAGACACACCTGTGCTCACCTGTAGCCCTTCTTATCCTCTCCACAATGATGAAAGTAAACTGAAGCTCCTGCCCTGTTGCTGCTGTTCTTAACTTCTGATGGATGTAAACATGTTTTCTTTGACGGAGGATTCGGGTGTTTGTCCTTAAACTGCAGGAAGCAGTGTGAACGTCACGTTGTCACGTCTCTAAAATCCTCTATGTGTGTAAAGTGAAAACAGAGCTGGCAAAGGGCTCAGCTCCGCTCTGCTGCCAACTGTCGCCAAACCGGCGCCTCGCTCTGGGGTCATTCGGTGCTCAGCCAATCAGAGTTGCTAGGACCTGACCAGGTGACCTCCATCTGAGTTTCTTCATCGCTCAGCATTTTTATCGGCACGCCTCGTCTCCATCGGCTGACCTTCCTGTTGGTGTTAATGACTGAAGCAGCATGTGTACGTGTTGTATGACTGATAATCAAATGCAACAGAACAGCTCACTGCATGCACACCAAATCACAAACATAACTATGCTTCTTACCAAAGCACGACTGCAAATTCTGACATGCATCTACATGTCCGTAGGAAAAACACCTCGTTACAGTCTGCTTCACTTATATCTGGGCTTTGCTTTTCCTCACTTCTAATATGAAGTAATCCAGCCAGTGAGACGATGTGAGGAAAATAAGGTGTGCCATCTCTTCCTCAAACCTCTGTTTGTTTCTTTTTGTTGTCCATCACACACGTCCATCTGTTTTCTTACGGACATGCTGATGGATGTTAGGACTCCCAGTTATGCTTCGGTAAGAAACAGTTATGTTTGTGGTGTGAATATTTCGAGCTGTTGAAAGAAAGATGATTACACTGCATAAAATAGCTGACACTCAGCACATTCGACCAGACGAGGAAAAATCCAGCCGGTTGGTCTGGTGACTCAAACCGGCTCTCCTCCTCCTCCACAGTCCTCGTTTATAAGGTGCTTTACAAACATCAACATCACAGCTAACAGCTGGATTTTACCGTTTCAGTGCAGCTAGCCAAACAGTGAACAGCCACTTCCTGCCACAGACACAGACAGTAAAGTGGACAGTCTGTCCTGGTTCAACATGAACTCACTGCTGCAGCACTAAAGTGATCCCCTCACACTCATGTTTAGTTTAAGTGCCCTTAATTTCCTCTGAGGTATCCATCCTGTCAGTAGTTAGCTAACATAAAGTAATGCGAGTCTGTTAGCACCAACCAACCAATCACATGACGTGACATCCCATACTGACAGAAGATGGCGCTGAACACGACCCGACATCACAGACAGACTTAGGTCCAGGCTCAGTGAGGTATATTAGCCTTTATGTGTAAAGAGTTTCATTTCCACGTTAATGAGTGAAATTCTGGGATTTTATCAGCAGGTATCTGTGCCTGTGTGATGCTCCCCTACAATATGATGATCAGCTGATAATTCAGCACTCCACACAAACATGGAAACAGAAACAGATGATTAGCAGGGATTGTGTTTCCCAGTCACCCTGCATGTTTCCTGTTTATCACGTGTGTCTCCAAACAGGCAGAAACATATAAAACCAGTGGCTGTTAACTAAACCCGAACCTTGCAGCATCACCAACATCCAGCTGGATAGAAGCCTGAGGAGTGGACCAATGGGTATCCAGCACTGCAGACTCCACCCTGACGCTTCACTGAGGACGGAAACAGACTTCAACTCAAACTTTATTAACACACAGCATGAACACAGATGGAACCATCTGGGAACCATTACAGCCCGTCCAGTCTGGGCTCCTCAGAGCCACACAGAGCCCCCCCCTCCCCCCTCTGAGCCTCCAGCAGAGATTTTAACCAACACTGGAAAAAACCCGAGCTCCCTCTGAGACACAGAGAGGGAGATTAAAGGAGGCTTCGAATTGAGCGCGCTCACACGCATTCACATGCACATACACATACACGCACGCGCGCGCGCGCACACACACACACACACACACACACACACACACACACACACACACACACACACACACACACAGTCTTTCTAGTGGCCAATCTAAGTGCTTTATTTCAAGATGACAGACAGCGATCCACTCAGAGGGGGAATGATAGATGAGAGCAGGAAAGAGCAATTTCTCCTGACAAACCCCTGTGTGTGTGTGTGTGTGTGTGTGTGTGTGTGTGTGTGTGTGTGTGTGTGTGTGTGTGTGTTTTCAGGTATTTTCTGCAGCTGGTGAACAATACCTTTCCTGTTCTTTGTTGTCGTTTGTGGTTGTGTGTGTGTGTGTGTGTGTGTGTGTGTGTGTGGGGCACAATAACAGGAAAGAAGTTTTCTGTGCAGCCGCAATCGACCACACACACACACACACATACACACACACTGCAGGCTTTTAGCTGAACACAATAGAGGCACTTGTGAGTTTCTGCACCTCGATTGTTGCTCTGAAAGAGAGATGTCGACTTAAATGCTCTGTCTGCAGGGAACACACACACTCACACAGCGACATCGCTACGGCAACAATGTGGGTCGGGGGTCAAGGGAAGGAGGGGGGGGGCATTGAGGTGGATCCCATTACCCATAATCCCCGAGGGGAGAGTGAACGCTATCACATAAAATCCTCCCATTCCCCTCTGATCAAACCTGTGTGTGTGTTTGTGTGTGTGGTCGTCATGGTTTCCATCCCATCATTTTTTGGGCTGACATTTAAATCTAACTTGGAGCCAGTGCACCCAGTCGCTGACATCACCAGGTAGTTTTCCACAACATGGCAAAAACTACAAATGACAACCGTCAGGAACTACAGAGCGCCATGTTCACAGCATTCACTGATTACACCAGTGTGTATTCAGATTACTGATTACACCAGTGTGTACTCAGATTACTGATGTTAGGTCAGACTGTGACAGTAAGGTGAACCTTTTGCGAGGTCAGACACCTGCAAAGGTAAGATGCTAACACCAACCTCCAGACTCAGAGTGAGCTCAGGGAACGGAGATAACCAGCCAATCAATCAATCAGGACAGTAATCAATATATCTGTTTTTATCTTCTTCAGGTTTATTTTCTTTTAAAGGAAAATTAGATATTAGTAATAGCAAAAAAAAAAAAATTATGTTATATTGTTATATTATTCTATATTAAATTATTTATTTATTATTTAATATTTCAGTTTTCTGGGTCTTTGGAACTCAGAAACCAAATGAATTAGAAGCTGTGGTTATGGACAATTTCTTTTAAGATTTATAGACTAAATGTTGAAGTGCTAAATCTGATCAGAAACTTTCTGCCTAATCAATATTGAAGACGATGAAATGACCTGGCTGACTTTATCAAAGTAAAGCTGCCTTCCCTCCTGGGTCCGGTGTAAAGAGCTGCTTTTCTTTTTTTCTTATTCTTTTTTTCTATTTTCTTATTTGGACTCTGCTTGTAAATCTGTCCTCGACGTAGGCTCCTTGGCTAACTGATTTTACCAGAGCCGCTAGAAAAGAATGTAGAAGATGTGAAAGACGGTGGAAAAAAGAGAAAGCTCTTAAGACTAGCTGGAAAGTCTATCAGAAAGCAGTAAAGGCTGCCAAGCACTCCTATTTTTCCCAACTTATTGCTGCCAGCTTGCATAACCCTCGTGTTCTATATAAATCTAGAAATTCTGTACTTAATACAGAAGGCTATGTTCTTTTGCACTCTTCTGAGGTTATGTGCAATAAGTTTCTTAATTATTTTGTGGACAAGATTGCTAGTTTGAGACCTCCGACTCTATCTATTGCTGACCCAGCCATGCATGGTTCTTGCTCAGGTTTGTTCTCTGCTATTCTACCAATTCTTTTACCTGATTTAGAGGAACTTGTGCTGAATGCTCAACTGTGTGGCTCTCCAAATGACGTTGTTCCTCCCCATTTTCTCAAAAAGGGATTTCCTACCATCGGACCACACATTCTGAACATTATTAATACTAGTCTTTTGTCTTGATGCATTGTCAATCATCCAGGAAAGCAAATCTCCAAAAGTTGATTCTGTTCCTCTGGACGTAGCTACAAAACGCTACGTTCAGATGAACAGAATCAACTTTTGGAGACTAGTCTTTTGTCTGGTCAAGTACCTAGGGAGTTTAAGCATCCAGTCATACATCCTTTACTTAAGAAACCAGGCTTAGACAGTTCAGTCATATCAAATTTTAGACCCATCTCTAAGCTTCCCTTTCTTAGTAAGATTCTGGAAAGGATTGTTTATACTCAGTTGATGGACTACTTGAATGATCTCCCGCTTACAGCACTGTGTGGGAATTTCTGGTTTGGCACTTTTGTGGTTAAAATCTCTCAAACGGGACTTTGTGTTAAGTTGGGGTCGGCTTAATCCCCTCTGCTTTGGGGTGTTCCACAGGGATCTATTCTTGGGCCGTTATTGTTTTCACTGTACCTTTTGCCTCTTGGCGCGATTTTCCAAACACATAAAGTGTCATTCCATTTATACGCAGATGACTGCCAGTTTTATTTACCTTTTAGTCATTCTGATAGTTTCCCAAGTCGACCTCTGCTTGACTGCCTTAGTAATGTTAAAGCATGGATGGCCAAAAACGTTTAAAATTTTAATGATCGGAAGACGGAAGCGATCTTATTTGGCCCAAATCATTTTTCTAACGCTCCAGATGTTGATCTTGCCGCTTTGACTTCCCATTTAAAGAGTTCGATCACAAATCTCGGAGTAAAAATTGATTCTGCACTTACCTTTGGTCACGTAAACGGGGTGGTAAAATCAGCATTCTATCACCTCAGACGTTTATCAAAGGTTAAGCCCTTTCTTTCCAAGCGTGACTTGAAAAGTGTTATTCACGCCTTTATTTTTTCACATTTAGATTATTGCAATTCTCTTTTAATAGGGGTTGGGCAGGGCACTTTATCACGCTTGCAACTAGTGCAAAATGCTGCGGCACGATTTTTAACTGGCAGAAGGAAATTCGACCACATCACTCCGGTTTTGGCCTCTCTACATTGGCTTCCAATTTAATTTAGGATCCGTTTTAAAGTCCTTTCATTGGTTTTTAAATCTCTAAAGGGTCTGGCACCTGTTTATTTGTCTGATTTGTTAAAGCCCCATGTCCTCATTCACTCGCTTCGGTCAGCTGAGCAGCTGTTGCTGCTTTCAGTCCCAAAGTCACGGCTGAAACTTACAGTAGACCGAGCGTTCTCTGTTGCAGCACCGATGCTTTGGAATAGCCTTCCACTCCATATTAGACAGGCTACATCAGTGCCAGTTTTTAAGTCCAAATTAAAAACCTATTTTTATTCCCTGGCTTTTAACTCTGTGGGTAACTGACATTTTATTTATTAATTTTATTGTTATGTCTGCTTTTTGCTATTTTATTACTATATTTATATTTGTATTGTACAGCACTTTGGTCTACCAGGTGTATTTTTAAAGTGCTATATAAATAAACGATAATGATGATGATCTTCTTATGGCCTCTGACAGTGGACTCGTCTCTGTGCTTGTCCTGCTAGACCTCAGTGCAGCATTCGATACTGTCGACCATAATATCCTATTAGAGCGATTAGAACGTGCTGTAGGTATTACAGGTACTGTGCTGCAGTGGTTTGTATCATATCTATCTAATAGACTCCAGTTTGTGCATGTAAATGGAGAGTCCTCTTCACACACTGAGGTTAATTATGGAGTTCCACAGGGTTCAGTGCTAGGACCAATTCTGTTTACATTATACATGCTTCCCTTAGGCAGCATCATTAGAAGACATAGCATACATTTACACTGCTATGCAGATGACACCCAGCTCTATCTGTCCATGAAGCCAGATAACACACACCAATGAGTTAAACTGCAGGAATGTCTTAAAGACATAAAGACCTGGATGGCCGCTAACTTTCTGCTTCTTAATTCAGATCAAACTGAGGTTATTGTACTCGGCCCTGAAAATCTTAGAAATATGGTATCTAACGTCTTGATGCATGCTTAAGTTGATTCTGTTCATCTGGACGTAGCGTTTTCAGTGAGAGAAACCTTTCATCAGTCATCCAAGTGGCTTCTTCAGTCTCAGCTGACTGCAGGTTTCAATCTTATAAACAGTACATTTGCATAATGACTGAAACCAGAAGTCCAGATGAACAGATTCAACTTTTGGAAATATGGTATCTAACCTGATTCTTACTCTGGGTGGCATTACCTTGGCCACCGGTAACACTGTGAGGAGCCAGGACATGTCCTTCAACGCACATATTAAACAAATATGTAAGACTGCTTTCTTCCATTTGCGCAACATCTCTAAAGTTAGAAATATCCTGTCTCAGAGTGATGCTGAAAAACTAGTTCATGCATTTATTACTTCCAGGCTGGACGACTGTAATTCATTATTATCAGGAAGTCCTAAAAACTCCCTGAAAAGCCTTCAGCTAATCCAAAATAATAATAATAATAATGGATTGGATTTATATAGCGCTTTTCAAGGCACCCAAAGCGCTTTACAATACCACTATTCATTCACTCTCACATTCATACACTGGTGGAGGCAAGCTACAGTTGTAGCCACAGCTGCCCTGGGGCAGACTGACAGAAGCGAGGCTGCCATATCGCGCCATCGGCCCCTCTGGCCAACATCAGTAGGCAAGTAGGGTAAAGTGTCTTGCCCAAGGACACAACGACCAGGCCAGAGAGCCCAGGGATCGAACCGGCGACCTTCCGGTTACAGATGCGATTCCCAACCCCCTGAGCCACGGTCGCCCCCATAATGCTACAGCAAGAGTCCTGACAGGGACTAGAAAGAGAGAGCAGATTTCTCCTGTATTGGCTTCTTGTTAAAATCCAGGATTCAAAATCCTGCTCCTCACATACAAGGTCTTAAATAATCAGGCCCCATCTTATCTTAATGACCTTGTAGTACCATATCACCCTATTAGAGCACTTCGCTCTCGCACTGCAGGCTTACTTGTTGTTCCTAGAGTATTTAAAAGTAGAATGGGGGGGAGAGTCTTCAGTGCGCTGGTTTCAATATCTAATAATTAGTAACACACACACACACACACACACAAGCTGTGGACTCTCATTCTCCACATTACCAGGACATGTTTGTTGCCCACATGAGTCTTTTTTTAATCTTCTGCTGGGTTTAAAAAGCTGAACTCGTCTCCCTCTGCGTTTCTGAGTCTCCCTCTTCCTGTGACCTTTTCAGCCAACACGACCCTGACTGATGGAAACAGATTTCCAGCATTCACCCTGCTGATACACACACACACACACACACACACACACACACACACACACACACAGCTGGTGCTTTGTTCTCAGTGAAAAGCAGGAAATTTCAACCTTTCAGAGTTTTATGATGAGAACCTCGCTTTCTCCTCCTTTATCACGGCGTTTCTTTGGAGCTGGGTGTTAAACGATTACAGTGAAATAACTTTGCCTCCATAGAATTATGAAACCCGGTCAATATAAAATCGATAGAAGTCATTTTGTTCCACATCGTCCAGCCCTTTTCTTTAACACATATTAACCGAATTGAGCTCATATAAATGGCTCGTAGCCTAACGCCCCCTACAGTCTGTGGCCATAAACGCTTACCAGCTAATGACATGCTGCAGATATGTGCATAAATCAGTGATGCTAATGTTTTTGTATGAGGAACAAATCACCTTTCATAAAGTGACACATAAACACACACTCAGAATTATTACTGCTCTCTTTTTTCTGTGGATGTTCTGAGGTCACTTCCTGTCTGATGGATTGTCCACACTCTTCCTCGTGCCGCTGTCACATGTGTTCACTTTAAACACCACAGAAGAACAGATTACAGGCAGAGAGACGAGTGATGAACGTCTGAAGGTGACTTTAAGATGAAGGAGAGGAGGAGGAGGAGGAGGAGAGGTTTAATTTTTCATTTCCAGGAGATTTAATATGAGAGGAGGGATGAAGACGAAGAGAGATGAGAATCAGTGATGGATGATCAAAGGCGCTGACCAGAACAGCCGCTTAGTGAGAGAGCAGCTGGAAACCAGTGAATCCAGTCTAAATACAGATCAGGTTCTCCATATCCTGTGAGCTCAGCACTGATCACAGATCAGCTTTTACACACCGAACACGACGAGAAAACACAAAGATAAAACTGAATTCATCAAGACGTTGAGGCTAGAAACGAGCGTCGTGCTTGACTGACTGATAACAGGTCAGCGTGCGGACGCAGCACCTGTCGTACAGCATGTCACCCACAGAGGGCGCCGCCTCCAGTCGTGAGCCCCTATTCAGCTCCAGCTGATTGACTGGCTGACCTCAGATCACCTTCTTCAACGTGAACGTTACGCTACACATGAACGTTACGGTACAGGTGAACGTTCTGCTATGAACGTTCTGCTACACATGAACGTTACTGTACAGGTGAACTTTCTGCCATGAACGTTCTGCTACACATGAACGTTATGGTACAGATGAACGTTCTGTTATACATGAACTTTACGGTACAAGTGAACGTTCTGATATGAACACTACGCTACACATGAACGTTATGCTACAGGTGAACGTTCTGCTATGAACGTTCTGTTACAAATGAACGTTACGGTACAGGTGAACGTTCTGCTACACATGAACGTTATGGTACACATGAACGTTATGGTACACATGAACGTTACGGTACACATGAACGTTACAGTACAGGTAACATTCTGCTACACATGAACGTCATAGTACAGGTGAACGTTCTGCTATGAACGTTCTGTTACACATGAACATTACGGTACAGGTGAACGTTCTGCTACAAATGAACGTTACGGTACAGGTGAACGTTCTGCTACAAATGAACGTTACGGTACAGGTGAACGTTCTGCTACACATGAACGTTACAGTACAGGTGAACGTTCTTCTATGAACACTCTGTTACAAATGAACGTTACGGTACAGGTGAACGGTCTGCTATGAACGTTCTGTTACAAATGAACGTTACGGTACAGGTGAACGGTCTGCCATGAACGTTGTGCTACAGGTGATCATGCTGCCTCACACTGACACAAACACATTCATGAACTTGCTCGCCTTCAATTTTCATTTCTCATTTTGTCTCTCATGTCTGAACTTCATTCCGCAATCATTCCCAGGGGGAGACAAACAGATGCTGCGACTTTGGGACAATGATGTCAGCGTCCACTGAGACGTCTATTGTGTTGGCAATCCTCTGAGCAGTGCTCGCTGTCTTTTAGCTCTCGTTTGGTCTCCACCAGCTGCTTGCTTAAAATCAGCTTGGGTCTCACTTATAAAGGCCTGATGACGACTTCTCAGTATTAGACAGCGTAACGCTGGAACATCGGAGAACCAAGCACAGAAGTAAAAGCACTAAAATGTCAGAGAGCTGAGCAGAGCGTGAAAATCTGAGGTGGAAAGAGAAAAACCTCAAATATTCATGTGATATTTTTCTAAAAGCCTCAACAAACAGCACACACACTTTAATGGATGTTAACACACACACACACACACACACACACAAAGGTTTTTATTTCATGACCGATGCTCAACTCTTCATCTTTCTATAAGCGGAAGGATTCCAGCTCGGCTCTCCTCGGCTTCTGGGTTCGCTCTGACTTCTGGTGCCACCAAACGTGCAGGTTTTCAGTTTTACTCGATTTATCAATGTCTGCTTCTCAGGATCAGCTCTGATACTGACACCTAGGCTTTTTACCACCCTCAGCTTTAAACGTATTGATCGTGTGCAGCTGCTCGTCCAGCAGATGGATGTCTCAAGAAGCATTTAAAGATGTTATTGATTCATTTTGAGGCTCCACCCACACGGCGTTTGTATTCAGAGCTTTCCTCCCTCTGTCTTTAAAGGACTCATCAGCTCTGCAAACATCTGATTTTCATGAATAAACAGATGAGTGAGCACACAGAGGACAGACGTGGTTACAAAGTGTCCAGGTGCATAATGGGAAATGCAAGAATCAGTGTTGTTGAATGAGAATGTGTTTGATTGTTCTGCCGTGTTTACCTCTGACTACATGTACTACTAAATGTAATAAAGTTTGTTTTTACATGGCAGTGTGTATGTGAATAATAATAATAATAATAATGAAGTAGAAGAAAACATCAAGTGACTGCAGAGAGATAACACAGCCTTCTCTAGACGGCCTGAACTGAAAACAAATGTTTGTTACATCAGTGAAGCTTTATCAGAGTTTCGTTTATACATCAGAGGATGAATAAGTTTGATTGAACACACCACAGATCACAGGGAGATGTTCAGACGGCCTCGCTGATCCTGATGGAACGTGAAGAGTTGTCGCACTGATCAGTGATCAAGATGAGGGTATGAAGCAGAATGTGAAATGACGAAGTCCTGTTTATCTGCCACCACGCTGAGTCGCCTCACTGAGCTCTAAGTCCTAAAGCTTGTATGATGGACACACTCATCCATTATTGACGACACACACACACGCAGGCTGCTTCATAATTGATCAGCACTAAAATGAATAAATAAAAGTGAGTTGAAGAAAGAGACGAGTGCCATCAGAGCGAATGTTGAGAGTGTGTGTGTCACAACACTAACAGTGTGTGAGCCGTCAATTACACACACACACACTCACAGTTTTTAACATATCTTTGGTTTCTCCGTGTTTCCTGCTGTCAATCTCAGAGGAGCGCTTGCTTTAGTCTGCTGACAGTCCCAGAAAGGTGGAGGTTATCACACAGACTGACACAATCACTTTGTTTTGTGATCTAGGACATACTGAGGAACCAAAAAACTCTCACCGACTGTGAGAACACTACCAAGGGCCATTAGAACCTCATACAGGCTGTGAGAACACTATCAAGAACCATTATAACCTCATACAGGCTGTGAGAACACTACCAAGAACCATTAGAACCTCATACAGGCTGTGAGAACACTACCAAGGGCCATTAGAACCTCATACAGGCTGTGAGAACACCATCAAGAACCATTAGAACCTCATACAAGCTGTGAGAACACTATCGAGAACCATTAGAACCCCATACATGCTGTGAGAACACTATCGAGAACCATTAGAACCCCATACATGCTATGAGAACACTATCAAGAACCATTAGAACCTCATACAGGCTGTGAGAACACTACCAAGGGCCATTAGAACCTCATACAGGCTGTGAGAACACTACCGAGGGCCATTAGAACCTCATACAGGCTGTGAGAATACTATCAAGAACCATTAGAACCTCATACAGGCTGTGAGAACACTATCGAGAACCATTAGAACCCCATACATGCTGTGAGAACACTATCAAGAACCATTAGAACCTCATACAGGCTGTGAGAACACTACCAAGGGCCATTAGAACCTCATACCGACTGTGAGAACACTACCGAGGGCCATTAGAACCTCATACAGGCTGTGAGAATACTATCAAGAACCATTAGAACCTCATACAGGCTGTGAGAACACTATCGAGAACCATTAGAACCCCATACAGGCTGTGAGAACACTATCGAGAACCATTAGAACCCCATACAGGCTGTGAGAACACTATCAAGAACCATTAGAACCTCATACATGCTGTGAGAACACTACCAAGGGCCATTAGGACCTCATACAGGCTGTGAGAACACTATCAAGAACCATTAGAACCTCATACATGCTGTGAGAACACTATCAAGAACCATTAGAACCTCATACATGCTGTGAGAACATTACCAAGTAGGACTGTGTGATATGACTAAAATCTCATATCCCGATATAAGATATTTATCGTCCCAACAATGACATAAATCACAAAGTTTTACATTTTCTGTAAATTCTGTGAATCTCGGGCAGCTTGACTTGTGTGAAGTGCTTTCAGCTGAGTGTCGTGTAGCTGGAGTCGAGTGTTTTTAACTGATGCACGAAACGATACTTTTTGGACACAAGTTGTAACGGCTGCGTTTCTTTGTGAGTATTTATTACACGGCGTTGCTGCGGGAAAAGCCTGTTCTAACGTTGGAGTCTAAGGTTTATTTTGAGCACCTGACGGCTCTTTTTTTGCTTCTCATCTGTAAACTCTCTTCATACTCTTTCACGCGATTCTGAGTCTGACGTGGGGAACCCGATTGCACCATAATTTGCATACTACAGTTTTCTTGTCCGTGTCAGACTTTTCATAACCAAACCATGTCCATGCTACAGAGGGTGGCCTCTCATTTAGGAATAAGGGCTCCATTTGTTTTGACTGGGCCTTCTGTTTGTCATCATTTCAGTTTATTTTGAACAATCTCAACAGGCTCTTCAGCTTCATTGTGAAAGGTTTATGTGGAAATAAACAGCGGAGCCACACACGTGGTTACTGTCGTTGTTGCTAATGACAGCGTTGTAAAAATAGCCGCTTGTCTCTCCGTAGTGTGGTTTATTTTAAATATAAGAGAAAGAGAGAACTTTAAGAGATTAATATAGCCCCTACAGTGACCATCAAAAACCATGAAAAAAATGTGCCATAAACAGGTTTATTTTTTGACACCACGAAACAAAATGATAGTGTAATATGAAACGATAGATTTTTTCATATCGTCATCCGATATATACATATTGTTATACAAACAGCCCTACTACCAAGGGCCATTAGAAACTCATACAGAAAAAGACCGAAAAAGAAAAACAAGAAAGCCGCCAGAGAACGGAGAGGAGGGGGGACAGGCGGGGGACCAGGGGGGGAAATTGCAAAGGGGGAGACACAAGACAAAGAGGAGACCCAAAGGGGAAGAAGAGGGGGAAGGCAGGAAGGGCAGAGGAAGGACAGAAAAGGGCAAAGAAGGCGAGAAACGACAAAAAAGGGAAAAGCCGGGGGGGGGGTGGGGAACAGAGAGGGGACGAGGAGAGAAATGGAAGAGGCTAGGCCCGCAAAACGGAATACAAAAAAGGGCAGACAAGAATAGTGTCTCCACACACAGAAAGATTTAATGTAGGAGGGTGTCGGCATAGGGTTAGGGTTGTTGAAACAAACCACATGGATAACAGGCAGGAAAAACAAAAGAAATATTATAGGGCACATTTGCAAAAAGACACGCATGCGCAGCAAAAAAACATCCAGCAGGGCAATAGAGAGTCCGAAGCATCCCAGAAACGACACAGAAAGGCATAAAGTCAAAGGGAAATACTGGAAAAACACCATAGAGCGCAAAGCCCTGATGGTAAAAAACTACATTTCCGCAAAATGACGTCACGTTCGCGGTTTCGGGCAGGACAATGGCGGACATGGCGATAGTTTCGGCGGTGAGGGACGGTAGGAAGTGTGACAAAACAGCGGATCGGATCGGCAAAGCGTGGTTTCTGGAATATATGTGTGTTTGCTGCAAGTGCTTTTTATGCAGTTGCAACTAGATATGTGGAAGGAAACCGTGACCGAGGACAAGCTGAGGCATAGATGTAAGGTACAACTCTCGCGCGTTTCATAGCAAAAAAATTATGCGCAGCTACGGGTTTGGCAAGAGCTACCGGATTAAAAATGTATTATGCAAAACGCCGGCTTTAAAGGTTAAAAGAAAGTGTGCAAAGTTTTTTCATTCAGCATACATACAACCACCTCGATATTTCCACAGTGATAATTATAAAAGCATTCACTCAATTTCCTTTAAGAAAAAAAATTAAAAGAACTTCAACATAAAAAAGTCATGTTTGAACAAAATATGAATCAAAATCAATGCAGATGTTTCCAATGTTGACGTGTTTTTGTGTGCTTGCCTCCAAACTTGATGTTTTCCAGTCCTGCTGTCAGTCGTTCCAGTGGCGACACTGTGAACAAGTGTGTCAGGTTTCAACATGCCGGTGTCTCAGACCTGCTGCTTCATGACTCATTTCAACACCTCGCAGTCAGGTCATGTTCCTATAAACTTGTGTGTCTGTAGAACCCCCCATTACACCCTCCATAGCCCCCACCTCAGAGGCTTCCTGTCACACGACCTGTGACAGCGAGGAGCAGGTTCATCTTTTAGTGTGTGCTTTGGAAGGCTGTTATGCGCATGTGTGCTGTCCTACAGGGACTGGATTCTTGAGGCACTTCCTGGTACAAGCCAACTGAGAGCCTCTTATTCCAGGAGGAAAAATGAAAAACATGCCGGACAGTCAAGTTTCTGATGATCACTGATGTTATTTCGGTCATGTGAGAGGCTGTAATGGTTCTTGGTGACATGTAAGGGTGTGGGGAATCATTGGTGCTGATAAAGCTCTGACAGCTTTCTGAGTTTTCTAAGTGAGACCTGATGAGGGTCTTTGTGCTAATGGTCTTTAGGAAAGCTCTAGTTGCCATGGTGACGGGTGATGGGGTGTAGATGAGGTCCTGCTGTGTTCTCATAGCCTAGTAATAGG
>NW_024387288.1:431677-452223 GCF_900408965.1 Simochromis diagramma | reverse complement strand
CACCAACGCCCCGCTCTGTCTGAGGGCGTCCGCCACTGGCAGGGGAAGTGGTGGTGGGAGATAGGCCTCCTTATCTTGGAGGGCCTGAGATGTCCCCAGAGAGGTGGCGTCTGATACCCAACCTGACGTATAGACACAGACATACAGGCACACACAGATACAAACATCCATTCCCACCCTCATGCTCTCATGTGCAATTACTCAACACTCACTCAACGTGGAGACAGACATAAAGAGACACTGTACACACGATCACACTCCCCAAGGGTACTCTAAGAACCGGGTCTAGGTACCCTTGCCCCTGGAGGGGGAAACTGCACCCAGACCCAGGTGGTGTTACCCTTTTCCCTGGGGTGGGGAGAAGCAGACCGCCCCGACTCCGCAGCAGCAGGGAGGCCCCACACTCCAGACCCCAGTCGGACGGCCAACTCCCCCTCCCAGCCCCCCTGCCCCAGCAGGCCGCAGAGAACAGGGGTGAGAGAACACTCCAAACCTCCCTCCGCCCGCTCATATGTAGTGTTGATGCATGTGTGTTCTAAGGTGCATTTAAAACCCAGGAGGGCATGGTGATACCTGCCAGAGAGCAGCAGGTAATTCAATTCAATTTTATTTATATAGCGCCAAATCACAACATAAGTCGCCTCAAGGCGCTTCATAGATACAGAGAAAAACCCAACAATCATATGACCCCCTATGAGCAAGCACTTTGGCAACAGTGAGAAGGAAAACTCCCTTTTAACAGGAAGAAACCTCCGGCAGAACCAGGCTCAGGGAGGGGCGGCCATCTGCTGCGACCGGTTGGGGTGAGAGAAGGAAGACAGGATAAAAGACATGCTGTGGAAGAGAGACAGAGGTTAATAACAGATATGATTCAATGCAGAGAGGTCTATTAACACATAGTGAGTGAGAAAGGTGACTGGAAAGGAAAAACTCAATGCATCATGGGAATCCCCCGGCAGCCTATGTCTATTGCAGCATAACTAAGGGAGGATTCAGGGTCACCTGGTCCAGCCCTAACTATATGCTTTAGCAAAAAGGAAAGTTTTAAGCCTAATCTTGAAAGAAGAGATAGTGTCTGCCTCCTGAATCCAAACTGGAAGCTGGTTCCACAGAAGAGGGGCCTGAAAACTGAAGGCTCTGCCTCCCATTCTACTTTTAAATACTCTAGGAACAACAAGTAGGCCTGCAGAGCGAGAGCGAAGTGCTCTAATAGGGTGATATGGTACTACAAGGTCATTAAGATAAGATGGGGCCTGATTATTTAAGACCTTGTATGTGAGGAGCAGGATTTCCTAAGGGAAGCATGTATAATGTAAACAGAACTGGTCCTAGCACTGAACCCTGTGGAACTCCATAATTAACCTCAGTGTGTGAAGAGGACTCTCTATTTACATGCACAAACTGGAGTCTATTAGATAGATATGATACAAACCACTGCAGTGCAGTACCTGTAATACCTACAGCATGTTCTAATCGCTCTAATAGGATATTATGGTCGACAGTATCGAATGCTGCACTAAGGTCTAGCAGGACAAGCACAGAGATGAGTCCACTGTCAGAGGCCATAAGAAGATCATTTGTAACCTTCACTAAAGCTGTTTCTGTGCTGTGCTGAGCTCTGAAACCTGACTGAAACTCTTCAAATAAACCATTCCTCTGCAGATGATCTGTTAGCTGTTTGACAACTACTCTTTCAAGGATGTTTGATATGAAAGGAAGGTTGGAGATTGGCCTATAATTAGCTAAGACTGCTGGGTCTAGAGATGGCTTTTTGAGTAAAGGTTTAACTACAGCTAGCTTGAAGGCCTGTGGTACATAGCCGATCATTAGAGATAGGTTGATCATATTTAAGATCGAAGAATTAATTAATGGCAGGACTTCTTTGAGCAGTTTTGTAGGAATGGGGTCTAAAAGACATGTTGATGGCTTGGAGGAAGTAATTATTGAAGTTAACTCAGAAAGATCAACTGGAGAAAAAGAGTCTAACTTAACATCAATGGTACTAAGAGCAGCTGTAGATAATATTAAATCTCTGGGATGATTACTGGTAATTTTTTCTCTGATGATAACAATTTTATTTGTGAAGAAATTCATGAAGTCATTACTAGTTAACGTTAAAGGGATTGTTGGCTCAAAAGAGCTCTGACTTTTTGTCAGCCTGGCTACAGTGCTGAAGAGAAACCTGGGGTTGTTCTTATTTTCTTCAATCGGTGATGAATAGTAAGATGTTCTAGCTTTGCGCAGGGCTTTCTTATAAAGCAGCAAACTATTTCTCCAGGCTAAATGATGATCCTCTAAATTTGTGACACGCTATTTCCTCTTCAGATTACGAGTCATCTGCTTTAGGGTACGTGTTTGAGAATTATACCACGGAGTCAGGTACTTCTGATTAGAGACCTTAGTTTTCACAGGAGCTACAGTATCCAGAGTCGTACGTAGTGAGGAGGAGAAATTATTAACAAGATAATCGACCTCTGTTGGGGTAGCGTTCAGATAGCTGCTCTGCTCTATGTTGGTACAGGGCATTGAAGATGATAACAGTGGGTGGATTATATTCTTAAACTTAGTTACAGCGCTTTCAGAAAGACATCTACTTTGATAAAGTCTACTCTCCACCGCTGTGTAATCAATTATTGTAAATGTAAATGTTATCAGGAAATGATCAGACAGGAGAGGGTTTTCAGGAAACACTGTTAAATGTTCAGTTTCTATGCCATATGTTAAAACAAGATCTAGAGTGTGATTAAAGTGGTGGGTGGGTTCTTTTACATTTTGAGAGAAACCAATTGAGTCTAATAACAGATTAAATGCCATGTTGAGGCTGTCATTTTTAGCATCTACATGGATGTTAAAATCACCCACAATAATTATTTTATCTGAGCTCAGAACTAAATTAGATATAAAGTCTGAGAAATCAGACAGAAACTCTGTGTAAGGCCCAGGTGGACGATAGATGATAACAAGTAAGACTGGTTTCTGAGTTTCACAGCTGGGGTGGACAATGTTAAGCATCAGGCTTTCAAATGAATTAAAAGTCTGTCTGGGTCTTTGGTTGATTAATAGGCTGGTGTGAAAAATTGCTGCCACACCGCCCCCTCGGCCTGTGCTTCGAGGTTTCTGGTAGTTAGAATGACTCGGGGGTGTTGATTCATTTAAACTAACATAATCATCCTGCTGCAACCAGGTTTCTGTAAGGCAGAGTAAATCAATTTGTTGATCAATTATTAAGTCATGTACCAACAGAGACTTGGAGGAGAGAGACCTAATATTTAATAATCCACATTTCACTGTGTTACTCTTTGGTTCAGATGTGGATACTGTATTGTACTTTCTTTGTAATTGTTTATGTTTAAGTTGTTTGTTGCTGGTTTTTAGTTTGTTTTTTGTCTTCTTGGAAGCTGACACAGTCTCTATGGAGATGGGTTTTTGGGGGGGTAGCAGGAGGAGAGAAGCTGCAGAGAGGCGTGTAAGACTGTAACTCTGCTTCCTGGTCCCAACTCTGGATAGTCATATTTTGGGGGGTTTAATAAATTTGTCCATATTTCTAGAAATGAGAGCTGCTCCATCCAAAGTGGGATGGATGCCATCTCTCCTAACAAGACCAGGTTTCCTCCAGAAGGTTTGCCAATTATCTATGAAGCCCACATCGTTTCTGGGACACCACTCAGACAGCCAAGCGCATAGCCCCTCCTGCTAGCCCTCAATGTCTACGTGTATTTAAAATTGAGAGGTGGGCAACGACGCCAGGGGTGAGGTGTACACCCTGATGGTGATTTGGAGTCCATGTAGCGTGCCCACCCCCAAGGTCCTATATGTATGTGTTATGAGAGTGTGAGTAATGTGAATGTCTAAGTTGTGAGATAAAATTGAGGCACAGGCAGCCAGAAGGGGACAAAACGGGGGGATGCCTCCCCTGCACCCTAGTGACACACCTTTACCCCAAGGCCCTGTATGTGTGGGTGATTGTGGTGGAGCGGGAAGAGGGAGGCAGCTGGAGATAGGGAGAGAAAGAAGGGAGGGGCAAGTGACCCCTCCCTGGGGCCAGCTCCCCCGCTGACCCAAGTAGGCACCCCCATACTCCGCAACCCACCAGGGAAAGGGGGCCCAGACCCATCCGGACCGGGATCCAGTATAGCAGCGCCGCCTGGCCCACAGAGCCCGGGACAGCCCACCTGACCCCACCACAGAGAAAACTGCACCCACCCTGTCATCCACTCATCTTCCAGACTACACGAGACAATAGACGCCCAGGCTGAGATCTTCCTCCACCTCTACTGTATCTCCCCCTGCTGCAGAGTGAGTTCCTGAAGAGAGGAGAGCTCCTGCAAGATGTAACAGCCTCCCCCACCAGTTGAAGAGCCCCCCAGGTGGCTCGATGCACTGGTGGCACCCTGCGCCAGGGCTGGGCCCCCATACACCCACCCGCCCACAACCCCGGCAACACACAAACCAGGATCCAAGCCCCCGAGGCCCAGCCAGGGCCCCAGCCCAGAGTCCGGCCCGTCCCGGACCCACCCCGGGGCAGCCAGGCTACCAGGTCAGTAACCCACATCCGTCAGCACAGACCCTCCCCTAGCCCCGCTGTACGCAGCCACGAGGAAACTGTCACCTAAGAGCCAACAGAGCCCTTAATAGGCCATGACCGCTACCCCAGGTTGAGCCCTCCAAGGAAGATGCTCCTGGGGAACTCCCCGACGCCCTAAGCCTGTCCCTACCCCCACACCAGTCACAACAGCAAAGGTGGGACCAAACTATGACCCCCCACCCCCGCTACGTGATGGAGCTGATCAAAGGAGCCCAGAGCAATTGATCTGATGTGGTGGCAGAGTCTGTATCAAGACTAATGTAATCTAATAGATAATTTCTATATTGGTTAGAATTAAGATTATATTTATTTTTCCAGTTCATGAGGACTGTTTTCTTGGCTATGCATAGGGCAGTGAAAACCATATGGGCTATATTCTTTTCTGAAGTGACATTATCTAAGCTGCCCAACAAACACACTAAAGGGGAAGTTGGAATGTTACATTTCAGACACTTTGATAAGTCTTCACATATCTCGCGCCAAAACTTCTGAACTGGTGGACAGAACCAAAGAGCGTGGATATAATTGTCCGGTGAATTGGTTTGGCAGTGTGAGCAGTTGTTGGTAGACGTAAAACCCACCTTGAACATCCGATGACCTGTATAGTGCACTCTGTAATATTTTGTATTGAATTAACCCTTGTGTTGTCCACGGGTCATTTTTGTCCTCTAAAGAAATCTTTTGCTATCAAAAATGTATTTGTTATTCATCAAATGGGCTGAAAATAACAGAAGTTATTCATTACTATACTATGAATGATTGGAATAAGTTTCAAGTAATTTGATTTATTTATGTGGTTTTTATTGAATTTTATAACGTTGGTGATCCTCGTAGGACAAAAATGACCCCAAAGTACAAAGTGTTGCAAAGAGCCGTATTTTCACACCATACTGTTTACAAACATCTTTGATCTTGGATCACTGATGTGTGGGGTCAAGCACTGGTCATAACAACCACAACAGGCAGCACAATGAGGAGGCAGGTGCTCTATATTCAATGAAATTTTATTTATACAGCGCCAAATCACAACAACAGCCGCATCAAAGTGTTTCGTATTGTAAGGTAGACTCTACAATAATACATACACAGAAAGTATCCTCAAAAGCCTCCATTGCACTGGAGATTTGCATACTTTGATGAGCATACTTTTTTTTACCATGTTGTGCAAAGCAATGACCAGTAGGACAAAGCACATATTGTCCTCTAGTATAATGAGGAGGGAGAATCAATGTTCAGGAAGATCCAGGGTTAGAAGATATAGAAAATATTGTCAATATTTAGAGCACATGCTACCCTTTCTCTGAAAAAGCACATCAGCCACCTGCAGAAGTGGAAGAAGGCTATGAAGTGAAGAAAAGTGATGAAGAATCTGAACTATGTTCAAGCAGGTTCTCAGGCATCCAGGACATGGTAGTCTGAGGAGCTTGGAGAGAAAGTGACTGGGCTTCTTGAAGTTTCTTGAATTTTCAGAATGTGAAACTGAAATAGAAGATGTGTCAGAGGACTACACAGCATCCATTTCAATTATGATGAAGACAAAGAATCAAGCAGGAAAGAGGAATCAGCTGAGACAGAGGAATATTTGCAGTAACGTGAGGAAACACTGATCTGGTCTTCTAACCTTCCCAGTGACAGACGATGCATGACTCTCTCATGTGCCTCAGAGAAAGATGATCTACCACAGTCCAAGCACATGTGCCAGGTCCCATACTCCTTCAGTGGCTTTTCTACTCGAGTACTGAAAGCATTACACACAGTGTATTCTGCTTGTATTCTGCTTTTTAACGTTCACATGCCAATGGATGCATCAGAGACCAAGTTGGGGTTCAGTAACTTGCCCAAGGACACCTTGGTAAGAACTCCAGACTAGAGCACACAGAGATTGAACCAACAACCATCCAATTAGCAGATGACCTGCTCTACAGCTAACTCAATGATGAACAAGGAGGGACAACAAGAGAGGAAGAAAAATGGACCGAATGCAGCTGTAGGCATATGTGGGTGTGTTGATTCTTACTGCCGTGCATCCAGTAGAGTCGCTACGGCCAGTTTATGACATCCTGAGTCTGGTAGAGAAGTTTTCATGCTGACACAAGATTAATCATAGAAGCACAAAAAGGACATAATTTCTTGATAAAGACACAATAGATGATCGTCGTTCATGACACAAACGTGCTCCCATTTGAGGTGTATGATGTGTGTTGGTGTTGACTTGACTTGAAACACAAGTGGGTGTTCCTCCTGCTGTGATGTAAGATCCTGGTACTGATGTGACTGTATGAGCACCAAGTCCCCTTCAGAGGACTCTGTCCCCTCCAACAGAACATCCAAGTAAACCAGGGAACTTTGAGACAAAAACATGGGCAGCATGTGATGCAGGTCCAGCTGTACATGGAACATGCTCGTGTGCGATGGCAAACCGTCTGTCCTGCAGTCAGGACACGAGTTGTCCCTAACATTGCAGGTTTCCAAAAGAAAACAATCACCTGTAACAGCTTGTTTACTGTATATGCCCCTTGGCCTGCAACTGCAGAAAGAATGCTGTCCATGATGGGACCAGTGCAGAGGAATAAACCTGAGCTTCCTCCTGCACTTGGGTCAAATATGGACACACCTTTGTCCTCATGAAAGTTTGCCTTCACTCAGACTCATGCCCTCCTACCATGCCAAAATATAGAAAACTGTCAGGCAATGAGTTGAAATAAAGTTGAATAAAACCTTGAAACACAGAGATGGATGATATTTTATACTTGTTGCTTCAAAGCAAACGGGGTCATTTTTGAGCCCTGAGGACCACAAGTGTGATTATGTGCTGCCATTTAAAATTTATAAATGGTTCAAAAAAAGAATTCTCACTAAAGTTCAACATACAGCACTGTGTATGTTGAACTTTAGTGAGAATTCTTTTTTTAATTTAAAAAAAAAATAAAAAAATAAATATTTAATTTAATTTAATATTTAATTTTCTTGTTTTATTTTCGCTAAAAAACAGGGTGTATTTTTTGTAAAGAAGGTCTGGTAGCCCTAAAATGTAAAATGTTGAGTAAATTATGTGTTAATGTGTTGGTCTTAAGTAAAACTAAGGTGTAACACTGAATTGATTGACAATTTATACTTTTTACTTTAAAAAAACAGTCAAATGAAGTGAGGACATTTTTGACCCCTGAGGACCACCAGTGTGATTATTTGCTGCCATTAAAAATTTATAAACGCTTGAAAAAAAACTTTCTCACTAAAGTTAAACATACCAGCCACGTCTTCTATTAGTCAGATAGTAAAAATATGGTCTTTGTGTCCGTTGATGGGCGTCCAGGTACACACCGGCTCACTCCTTGGTGGCTGCTTATCGGGGCCTGGAGCCTGGGGCTCGCTCGGGCCACTTTGGGGGTGGGGTGCCCTCGTCCTCTCGGCCTGGGGCTCGGTCACTCTGGCGCAGCTGGCTGCCGGCGGAGCCCCCGGGCACGTCACTGCAACTCCCCCTGGCTTCTGCTCCGCGGCTGCTGAGTGAGCCCTCATCTGGGACTCTCCTCAGCTCTTTCCGGGAACAGTGGCACGGCTGCCCCTCTGTTGGTCTTCCTTGGTCTCTTGTGTTCTGGGGGCCTCTGGATGTCTGGAGTTTTGATCTCTTCCATACCTGCTTCATGCCCTGGAGGACAGGGCTGTGGCCCCCCCCCACACCCTCTAGCAGATCATTACATGAAGGAACCTTTTAAAAACGAGCGCATCCATGCGCACAGGTGTACACACAGGTGCTCACACACACACAAACTACACCCTTTTTGGCTCCTACCTCAAAGCACACTGTGCGCTGTCGATCTTACGTGCTGCATAATAATGTATAATATTTAATATTTACTGTTATATTCCCATAGATCATCATGATGTTGTTTATTGTATTGCTCTCCTTTTCTTCTGCTTGTTTTTCTTTTTTTCTCAACAGGTGATCCAGGAAAAGAAAAAGAGGGGGGAAAAAAGAGACAAAGGTGATGAAGCAGATTTTCATTGTCTTTTCTCTCTATCTCTTTTCTCCGTTTCTTTCCCTCTCCTTCTGTTAACTTTCTTCTGAACTTTTCTTCTTTTTTTTCTTTCCCGTCCCCGAGTCCAGTCTGGCCTGATTACAATAACTTAGAATAAAAATAACTAATAAAGATCAAATAAACTATGACAATCAAGTGGGCCAGTATAGCAAAAGGCCCACTTGGGAAAGTAAATCTGTTGGGTATTTTTCTTGGCCTTCAGATAATAATTCTGATTGCTACAGTGCCAGACAGGACACAAAAATAAAAAAATAAAAAAATAAACAACAGGAAATCATCACTGACGAGAGGAGATAAGAAAATAAACGGTGCTCGTTAGTGTAATAAATCAGTAAATCCATAATTGATCTGTGTGTGTGTGTGTGTGAGAACAAATGGCTCATTTTGTCGACAGTGGAAATCTGTAATTGGAAGACTTCAGAATAAAAGCGCGACGTTTGCTTTAAAGCTCAGTAACTCTGAACGCACCCTCTTCCTCTGTGTGTGTGTGTGTGCGCGCGCTCTCATTAGTGTGTCTTCACATCTCCGTGTCACGACTACAGCTGTCAATCTCCCGAGCTCACTGCTTTCACTTCCCTTCATCTTTCTGCAAAGTTTCTATGAAATTTAAATCGGTCGTCTTACAGCGATCGTGTATGCGGGTTGAAGGGCGTCTCTATGGTAACTGTACTGCAGTACTCCTTCAGTCAGCTGTCAGTTATGTTGTATCGCTTCAATGTTGCCATCGCTTCATCTGCAGATGACTTTCTGATTGATCGCTTGATGGTTTGGTGAGGTGGGGTCACTGTGGAGCCGTCAAACATTTTCTTTGCTTATTTGGGACAAATAAAGACTCGATAAAGAAACCACATTTAATGACTTTTCACTTATTTGTAACTAAAAAGCTAAAGCTGCAGTTCTGATTCGTACCACTGACTCCACATTCACATAAACATGCTCACAGCCTGATGATGCCACTTAATTACACATGTAGGCTTAACGTTTGCATTATTAGGGGCGTGGCCTCTTTGACAGGTGGATGGTGACAGCTTTCTGCTAGCTTCACCTGAGCTGGAGCTTTGGTGTGTTGTTGGAGCCTTTTAATGACATCATGTGACCAATAATATGGCTGCTGTGAGGTCACTGTAGTAACAGAGCGTCCAAGAAGGCGGAGCTCCATGTGAATGACATCAGCAGGTATCTGAGCGTGTGTTTGGATGTTTCACACACAAAAAGCTTTGTGGCCACATGCCACTCTGTAGCTTCCCCATCTTTCAGAGTAGTTTCCTGGGAAAGTTGATCGACCTTCAAACGATGATTTCCTCACAGAGACGATTTTAACCTGAGCGTAGACTCGTGTTTGATTTCATTTCCTGGTTACCAGAGCGTTTTAATGTGTGTGCATGTGTCAGTGGATCAATGGACCTTGAGGAGAATCGATTAGAAAAACATGAGGTTTAATCACGGAAGGAAGAGGAGGACGAAGAGGAGAAGGAGAAGGAGAAGGAGGAGGAAGGAGCAAGGACAATCCAGACTGATGAAGAGCGAGTGAGAACAAAAGCTGTGATGAGTTTATTCTCAAATCAGCCATTTGTGCGTCTGCGGCTGATTAGTGTTTGTCTCACAGCTCGCGCCTCGCTCCATGTTTAACACGGCCCAACAGCTGACTGAACCTTCATCTACAGCCAATCAGAAGACCCCATTTGTCTTCCTGACAAACATCAGAGCTGTTTTCAGGATGAGGTTTTCAGTTTCCTGGTGTTAAAAGACTCACTTTGTTTTTCTGATTTCATTTCAGATATAATCATAAAATACTGACATAATACATTCAAACCATCAGTCACACATGAACACAATCCACCACCATCACCATTATCACCATCATCTTCACCATCATCATCATCATCTTCACCATCTTCATCATCATCACCATTATCATCATCACCATTATCACCATCATCTTCACCATCATCATCATCATCTTCACCATCATCATCACCATCACCATTATCACCATCATCTTCACCATCTTCATCATCATCACCATTATCACCATCATCTTCACCATCATCATCTTCACCATCATCATCATCATCTTCACCATCATCATCATCACCATTATCACCATCATCTTCACTATCATCATCTTCACCATCTTCACCATCATCATCACCATCTTCATCATCACCATCTTCATCACAATCACCATCATCATCATCATCACCATCATCTTCACCATCATCATCACCATCATCTTCACCATCATCATCACCATCATCTTCATCATCACCATCTTCATCACCATCATCATCTTCACCATCATCATCATCCTCATCATCACTTTCTGAAGGACATTTTTCAAACATCAAAGAGTCAGTAGAGCAGAGCAGAAATGAGGCAGAATGATTGGATTACGGTCGTTTCCTGTGTGACCTGGACGTCTCTGTGTTACAGTCATGTAATGCCATGTTTCTTTGTTTCTGTAAAATGATGACAGCAGTTTGTTGTGTTCGTTCTTTGCCACTCTTCAGAATTAACTGTGTCACAGTTCCCAGCACGTCATAGCCTGAAAAACCCAGAGTCAGAGCTCAGACTGTGAAATGGTCACATGTGTCAGCGTGCTGTCAGCTGATACAGGTGAGCACTGAAACACCTTCATTCAAAGGTGAACGACGTCGCTGATGTGTGGACGTGTCTGTGGAGCTCCTCGGGATTATTCTGACTTCTTTGGTCACACATCTGTGTGTGTGTAGTTGTAGGTGTGTCAGGGCAAACACACGCATGTGCTGTGTGTGTCTGCTGTTTCCGTAGTAACTGAGGCATGCTGCAGGGCAAACAGCAGTGTGTGATTCAGCAGAGAAAGATTTCAGGTATGAGGTGTGAGTGGGCCCAAGGGGCCCGGCTCAGGGTCTGATCCTGTGAGCAAGGCTGGGGTCTGCTCTGTTTGTCTGCGTTTAGGTGCAGGTTATGGGTGGAGAAAGACACGGGTGGGTGTGGCTCAGGAGGTACATCGTCTACCAGTCGGCGGTTCAAACCCTGGCTGCTCCAGGCCAAAGAGTCCTCAAGCAAGACACTGAACCCTGAGTTACTGCTGATGCATTCATGGGAGTGTGAATGTTAGTATTTGTATGAAAGTGTGAATGAGGCATGTTGTGGTGGTGCTAGAAAACGCTGCTGCTAATCAGTGAGTGAACACCAAACCGACCAATCAGAGCTGCAGGAGGTGGAGGCGCTCTGATCGAACACTCGGCCAGACTTGATCTTCATCACGTTCTCAAAGGCCCGAGCGAGCGCTTCAAACTCTCTGCACCTGAGACACAGCTCCGCCTCCTCTTTCTCGCTATCGTCCAATCAGACCATAGGCAGAAAGAGAAACAAACACACACACCCCCCGTTCGTGTCCTGGCGTTTCTTCTGCTCGTTAACCTCCCGCCCCCTCTCACCTGTGGGCCAATCATATACGACCCCTACCATCTGTAAACCAATCACCTCACACCCAGCTCACACACGCGCGCAGATGGAGGCAGTAATTCTATTACCCGAGCTGTACCGAGACGTGAGGAGAGGCAGCTGCACCGTATTTACTCTCTCTCTCACACACACACACAGCAGGAAGTGTGTGTGTGTTTCCTGCTCTCAGAGGTTTATTTCAGGCGGCGAATGTGTGTTAAACTTTCTGAAAGCATCCACACAAACGTTGGGCAGAATCCCCGGCCAACAGGTTTGAAGGAGCAGTCCCACATTTACTTAAATCGGCCAATGGGGAGCTGGTGTGTCAGTGTGACCTCTCCTCTGATTGGTCGGATTTCAGCTGCAGTCACTCCATGTGTTTAAACTCCCTGAATGAGGCTTTAATTGCTTTTGGCAGGATGCTGATAGTGGCTTTATACGCTCCACACACACACACACACACACACACACACACACACACACACACACACACACACACACACACACACACAGTCATGTTCAAAGAGTGAATCTCCTGCATGCCGACACGCTGATAAACCCTTTAACACACTAATTAACCCAAAACACACACACACACACACACACACACACACACACACACTGAGTTTTCTTTTCTCTCATTTATCTGTGAAACAGTCCAAACTTTAAACTCTCTTCTCTCTCACCCACCTTTAAACAGTGTTTACCTGCAGCTGTGTGTGTGTGTGTGTGTGTCTAATCTCTTTTCAAATTCACTTTAAAGCCACAAACTGTGTGTCTGCACACTCGTGTGTGTGTGTGTGTGTGTCTGTGTGTGTTGTTTACAACAGCTTGTATTTTTTTAACACACACGCTCAGAGAGAAAAAAGTGGTTTTGACCTCCAGGTCTCTTTGACACAGAAAGGCATTGTGGGAGTTATCACACAACAGACAGACCGAGTGTGTGTGTGTGTGTGTGTAGTGTATATATTTGCCTTGGAGCCTCCCTGCGTGTGTGTGTGTTTGCTGTGTACAGCTGGCAGTGAGCTGATAACAGCCCTATTAGAAATATTAATATACCCTGAACCCCACAGAGACACACTCACCAAAAGGCATGTGTGTGTGACTGCATGTGTGTGTGTATTCCCACCCTTATTGGAGCAAAAAACAGAAATAAACAACGACCGGAGAACCTCATAGAACCAGCAAACAGCACCACCACAGCACCTGTGAAGAACCAGTGGGCCACATCTGAAGGTTCTGACTCGGGTCAAAGTCCTCCTGCAAATGAATCAATTAAAAACTGTCCAGAGACAGCAGAATGAACCTGTAGAGCAAAATGTGGATCACTTACAGTTAATCTTTATGTTGACCTCATTATGAACCTTAAACGAGAAGCCACGTCCTTAATAAAGTTTAAGCCTTAATGAAATGTGAACAGGTGTTATAATGGGGAAAATTAACTCTAAAGACCCAAACAGTGCTTATTTCTGCTGTAGGGGTGTCCTCCCTGAGGTATAATATCATAGGTGCAAATAAACTGTTCACCTGGATGGTTCTCCTGTTCTTACTCACAGAATCCTTTAGTCAGGTTAGACCGTGTGGCGATCAGGACTGGACATTGCTGGGTTGTATTTATTATCCTTTATTTATACGGGTAAAAAGTCTCATTGAAATGTGCACCTCATTTCCAAGAGAAAGCTGGTTAAAGCCCAGACTCTGTTGGGTTCATATCTGGACGCCGTTGGGTTCAGGTCCAGACTCTGTTGGGTTCAAGCCTGTTTTCTCACAGCTCTGGAAACGCGCCCTGATATTCCTGTTGTCACTGTTGGCTGCAGGTCTGACTGACCCAGCTGTTAATAAACTGAGTAAACAGGTTGTAGAAATGGACCAGACTAACTGAACTGGGAACACTGAAAGGCTCTGAAGACTGTTATTTATGAACATCTGGTTTTCAACTTGACAAACTAGAAACAAACCTCAGGAACATCTTCCACTGCCTCAACTGCTTTCCCTGCAAAACTAATAATTACTGTACTGTTGGCTCACTGCACTCAGCTGCTTCAGCTGGTCTGTAAGGAAGCTAAATATACCCGTGATGTCATGGCGTTACCAGCATCTGATCTGGTCTGGACTCGTTTATTTTTAGCTGACCAGACGTGCTAGTCACCAAAGAGAAAGATTAGCAAAGTTGCTTTCCAGGATCAGGTTAAATGATCTAAAAATCTCAGCTGGAACAGGCTGACGATGAGGAGGGGATGAAGTTTATCAGCTCGTCGTGAGCAGTAACAAACAGCTAACGACAGAAAGAAATCAGAGCAAGAAACATAGTCAGTCCAGAGGCTGAGACGGTGTGTGTGTGTGTGTGTGCAGCAGGAAAGAGTATTAGGGAAGATTACTGTTGTTCATACTGACAGCAGAGAGCGAGCCGGCGCTACATGGCTCAGATTAGATTGAACTTGTACCATTTATAAGAACATTAAATGGAGCCTGCAATCACTGGTCAATCGATTCTTTGCTGCAGCTCTGTGTGTGTGTCTGCAGTATTAAACCACCACTTTCACTGGAGAATGCTGTCTGTGTGGATGTTTTCCTCCCACCAATATCACATGCAGAAGTCCCATTGATAAAGTGTCTGTTTTTAGAGTAAAGGCGGTGGAGCGACGCTGGTCCTCGGCAGCCTCGGACACAGACAGAAGAGAGGCCTGCGCCCAAAGGCACCAGAACAAATATTAAATAAATATTAAGCACCGCCTGCCGTTGGCCTGAAACATTATATTTGATTTAAAGAATCAGATGTGAGCTGCTGAAATTGACAAACGAGCTGAGATCACTCCTGCATGTTACTGCTTTGTGTCTGTGCTTCCACGAAGCTCCACATGTTCCAGATGTTTTAGCACTGACTGGCTCCAGATCAGTGAGGTTTATTAACAGCTTTAACAAACTGTGGCTCTGAACTCTGACCCGATAACAGCCGTCTCTGGTTGAACCCATCACCTCCAAACAGAACCTCAGCTTCAGATTCGGGTGAAGCTGAGGCTCACCCCAACCGGTCGCAGCAGATGGCCCCGCCCCTCCCTGAGCCTGGTTCTGTCGGAGGTTTCTTCCTGTTAAAAGGGAGTTTTTCTTTCCCACTGTCGCCAAAGTGCTGCTCATAGGGGGTCATATGATTGTTGGGTTTTTCTTTCTAGTATTATTGTAGGGTCTACTGTACAATATAAAGCGCCTTGAGGCGACTTTTGTTGTGATTTGGCGCTGTATAAATAAAACTGAATTGAATAGATTGGTCAGTTTTTCCTCCGAAGCGAGCTCAGCTGGGAGAAGGCTGAGTTTGGTCTCTGCTGTGGAGGGTGTGTTAGATTTAATGCCCTGTCTCGTCCTGCTCACTGCTCCACACATCAGCCAGGAGGAGATCGAAGCGAGGAGGAGTGTGTGTGTGTGTGTGTCCACTGGGAGAGAAGCTGTTTGCTCTCTGATTGCTTGGATTGGCTGCAATTAGTCACACACACAGTGAAACACACAAAAACCCTCTTTTATTGGAAAAGAGTAAAGGTGACAAACTCTCCTCTCGCCTCCTCCTCCTCCTCCTCCACCTCCTCTATAACTCACATTAAACAGGACAGTAACCACCTCCTTTCTGTGTGTCCTCGGTCAGCCTGTCTCTCACGTGATTGGCTCTGTGATTTAAGAGTGCTGCATTCTCATTCGTCAGCAGGGTAACCTCTGTGAGCATGTGACAAATGGCGGCTCGCTCACACACACACACACACACACACACACACACACACACACACACACACACACACACACACACACACACAGTGGCAGGTCAATAGCAGACAAAAGGAAGGCTGCAGCAGCTTTTCCCTCAGTGCTGCCTTCAGGTGCAAAGCGCTGCAGTGCTGTGTTTAAGGACCTGTACAATAGTTGATTATAGGGAGAACACTCCCTCTCTGTCTTGTTACGACCGCCGTCCTCGGCTGCTCGGGACGAATTACGGTCACAACCGAGGTTAGCCTAACTGACCGTGTTACAGGTGTGTGGCACGCAGTGACAGGTAACGCCATTAGGCATGCAGAGCATAAACATGCCATTTAAAGGGGCGTTGGTGTGAAGCCCGTGTGTCTGACAAAGGGTTGGGGGCTTGGTTGTAGACTGATGCGTACACAGCTCGGTCTGGCGCTCTGTGATTGGATCAGGCTTGCACCTGGTTGATGCAGCCATTTCCCATTTAGAGCGGCGTTCCTGCTTTCAGTAGTCCAGAGTTTGTTTTCAGACTCAAGCATCTCTTCGAGCTGTTTAACGACATATCCAGAGGATTGCACCTTGTTGTAAACACTAAGTACTTATAAGCCTCGGCTCATCGAGCGCAGGATTGGTTAAATGAGCAACAGCAGAACCGGAGAGGCAAAGATATGCTGATGACCAATGTATGTGTGTCAAAACACAAACGTACTTCAGGGTTTTTAAGAGTCAGAGGAAGACATGCATGCACCACCAAGACCCAGCTTCAGGAGACCCAGAAAGGTTCCCTGAGGAGCAATGTTCCCTCTAAGCTGAGCGCATGAGCAATCGCGCACTGCTGACATGGTGTCCCCACACAGAAAATCTGCGCTGCGCACAAAAAAAAATACAGCCTGAATTGGAATTAAAGTAAATACATGTATTTATTTTATTTCGCTGATTTTCTGCACGTGGAGACGCTGTCAGCAGTCACGCGCTCAGCTTAGAGGGAATCGTGCTGAGGAGCACCCGGGGAACCTTTGAGCTGCAGGAGGACTGCAGGAGGACTGCGGGGCCCTGACGGTGCTTTCAGAAAAACAAACAGTACCTGCAGGGATCCAGGGGGTGGCCAATCGGTCTCGGGTGTCTCCCTGCTCCCAGTCAAAGTCATCTTCTTTGGACTGGACCAGCGTGCAGTCAGGAGACCGACCAGATAGACAAGCTGAAAAAGAGACAGACAGATGCTCAGTTACCTTAGGTGAAACTAGGGCTGCTCGATTATGGCAAAAATGATAATCACGATTATTTTCACTGAAATTGAGATCTCGATTATTTGACGATATTTATTTAACCCTTTAAGACCTACCATAGAACCAAGTCCGCCAGAGCTTATATTATTTTTTTTACATGTTGTAGTGCCATTTGTGGGAGCATTTCAAGTTGCTATACATCAATACAACTGTTATAGCCCATATTTTAATAATATGTATGCATTAAGTCCATAGTAACTACATTAATTGCAAAAAAGTGCAGAGGTTTATCCCTCAAAACTTTAAATACAAAAAAGTTGCAAAAAATAGTTTACAACAACAGGGAATTTATTTTGAGTGTCTTCATAGTTTTATTTTGGAGATACAGCAATTTTTATATACTGCAGGAAAAACAAAAAAACAATCCTATGATGCAAATTTGCAAAGAAAACAGCAGGTGCATCAAAATAAACTATTTCCAGCTGTGCAATTCAAGTTCTAAGCATCCCAGAAACTATTCAGAAAAGCATAAAGTCAAACATAACTTATAAAAACACCAGTATAGGCTTTTGAAGCCTACAAGTAAAAAAACTACATTTTCCGCGAAAATGACGTCACTTCCTGTTTCGGGCAGGAAATGGCGGACATGCGATAGTTCGCGCTGACGTCTGTTTCAATGTGGGAAGTGTTACGAACAGCTGATCAGATCGGCAAAGCGTGTTTCTAGAATATTATGTTTTTGTTCCTGCAAGCGCTTTTTATACAATTTTTGCAAAGCTTTATGTGGAAGGAAACCGTGACCGAGGACAAGCTGATGGCATAAGATGTAAGTACAACTCCTCCGGTTTCATATGCAAAAAAAATTATTGTGCTAGCTTACATGGTTCCGGTTCTACAGGGATTCAAAAATAGTTACACAAAACGGAGCGTGCCGCTCTGACCTGCTTTAAAGGGTTAATAATAACAATGTATTGAATAATGACTTTAAAAAATAATATAAAATAGTGTGCAAATACTGATAACAGTGCAAATGTTTGCAATATAAAAAATAAATGAAAAATGTAAACATCTATGTTTAGTGAACTTTGCAGTGTTGCTCTGTGGTGCAGCTACACTGTAGCAAAGTTTACACACTATGTCTACTTGATCCACGTCTGACTCCGCGAACCCATAATGTTTCCACACCACTGAAGTTTTTTTTTTTTTTTTTTACCTCTCCTCTCCAAATAACTTCTGCTTAGCTTTCCAAGCTTCCCTCGGGTCCTCTTAAATGCAGAGAGGTGCGCTCGATTTGCCACACGGAGCAGCGCAAGAGTAAAGCATGAGGGAGGTGCTAATAATCGGCTCAGTCATTTTTAATGATCGTTGAAAGCCCAGATCGTAATCGTGATTAAAATTTGATTAATTGAGCAGCCCTAGGTGAAACCACAGATACAATTAAGGAAAAACTGTTCCTGAAGGCCCCGGCTTTAAGGCTGCGGACGGGGTTCACTTTGAGTGATTTCTTGGAACCATTTCCAAAGATTGTACAGCAGACAACAAACAAATTTGGATTTTCTCGGATCCACAGAGGCTCAAATATCTAGGGACAGCCCCACTGACGATGAGACAAACATTGGTCGGCGGCAGAAACCTGGCTGGATCTCACTCATATGAGCAGAGTTAGTGAGTTCATCACCTCCATCACAGCAAGTCCCACCTAAAGACTGAGACACGGAGACGCTGCATACTAATGGCACATTAATGCGATCACAGGATCGACTACACTGTGCTTACAGAACCTCATCAATACGATCATTTCTTCTTCAGTGGTTTAGAAGTGAGGCTGTTATTTCCCCCTCTCTCTATTTGGATGATATAAAATGAATCTTATGATTATTGTTATGAACTGTGGAAAATGAGAAGTAAAGAGTAAAACCTGCGATATGAACCCCACTCCATGCTTTAAATTAACTAGGTGAGCAGTCTCCAGTCTGTGTTCTGTCTTCCAGCCGATGAAGAAACAGAAATTAGAGCTGGTGTAGAAACACTTCTGGATGCTTGGACACTGGAACTGATTTAAGGCTCGTGCAGTTCCTTCTTTCTCCTCATACATCAGCTGGAACGTTAACCACATATTTATTTCTTCAAGTCTCTTCCTCCCACAGCCCCCCACAGCCCCCAACAGCCCCCCACGGGACCCCCACAGGACTCTGTGTGTAGCATGTTGTTGAAATAATTACACAGAAAGTTTAATCAGCTCTGAAGACTCTGCTACTCACTGCTGCATCACTTTCATCAGGACATTTTTATTTATAGACTTTATTCAAAAACACGTCAACATTGGAAACATCTGCATTGATTTAAATTCATATTTTGTTCAAACATGACTTTTTTATGTTGAAGTTCTTTTAATTTTTTTTTTCTTAAAGGAAATTGAAGTGAATGCTTTTATAATTATCACTGTGGAAAATAGAGGTGGTGTAATGCTGACATGAAAAAACTTGCACACTTTCTTTTAACCCTTTAAAGCCGGCCGTTTTGCATAACTATTTTTAAATCCCGGTAGCTCTGCAACCACGTAAGCTAGCGCAATAATTTTTTTTGCATATGAAACCGGCGAAGTTGTACTTACATCTAATGCCATCAGCTTGTCCTCGGTCACGGTTTCCTTCCACATATAGTTTTACAAAAACTGCATAAAAAGCACTTGCAGCAACAAAAACATAATATTCCAGAAACACGCTTTGCCGATCCGATCAGCTGTTTGTAACACTTCCTACGTCCATCAGCGCGAACTATCGCATGTCCGCCATGTCCTGCCCGAAACCGGAAGTGACGTCATTTTGCGGAAATGCAGTTTTTTACCATCAGGGCCTTATGAGCCTACTGGTGTTTTTCAAAGTTATGTTTGACTTTATGACTTTCGTGCGTTTCGGGACTTAGGACTCATTTGCACTGCTGAGCTATATGCATGCTGATGTTATTTGATGCATGCTGTTTTTTTTGCAGATTTTCATTATATATCATTTCATTTTCGTTTTTCCTGCAGTATATAAAATTGGTGTATTTCAAAAATAAAACTATGAAGACATTAAAATAAATTTCCTGTGGTGGGAAACTATTTTGTGCAACTTTTTTGTATTTACAGTTTGAGGGATAAGCCCTTAAATTCTCTAACTAGAAATCTATGTTAAAAAAAAACAAAAAACGATTTTAAATTTTTACTTTATTTCACTTTTTTGCAATTTATGTAATTACTATGCACTTAACGCATATATATTATTAAAAGTTGGGTTATAATCGTTGTATTGATGTATATCAACTTGAAATTCTCCCAAAAATGGCTCCACAGCATGTAAAAATATAATATAAGCTCTGGCGGACTTGGTTCTATGGTAGGTCTTAAAGGGTTAAGCTGAGATTGATATTATCATCACTCAAAAAATAACATTGTGGTTTTCTTTAAATTATGATTGTTTTACTAAATATTTTTGTGAATCTAAGTGTCTGCTGATGTTCTTTGTTTAAAAATATAGTTTCTCTTTGAGAACACAGAAGCTC
>NW_024387288.1:232208-431652 GCF_900408965.1 Simochromis diagramma | reverse complement strand
CACCCACTGCAGCACAGTACCTGTAATACCTACAGGGCGATCGTGGCTCAAGAGTTGGGAGTTCGCCTTGTAATCGGAAGGTTGCCGGTTTGACCCCCGGCTTGGACAGTCTCGATCATTGTGTCCTTGGGCAAGACACTTCACCCGTTGCCTACAGGTGGTGGTCAGAGGGCCCGGTGGCGCCAGTGTCCGGCAGCCTCGCCTCTGTCAGTGCGCCCCAGGTTGGCTGTGGCTACAATGTAGCTTGCCATCACCAGTGTGTGAATGTGTGTATAAATGGGTGGATGACTGGATATGTAAAGCGCTTTGGGGTCCTTAGGGACTAGTAAAGCGCTATATAAATAAAGGCCATTTACAGCATGCTCTAATCGCTCTAATAGGATATTGTGGTCGACAGTATCGAACGCTGCACTGAGGTCTAGCAGGACAAGCAGATGATCTGTTAGCTGTTTGACAACTACTCTTTCAAGGATGTTTGATATGAAAGGAAGGTTGGAGATTGGCCTATAATTAGCTACGACTGCTGGGTCTAGAGATGCTTTTTGAGTAAAGGTTTAACTACAGCTAGCTTGAAGGCCTGTGGTACATAGCTGATTATTAGAGATAGGTTGATCATATTTAAGATCGAAGAATTAATTAATGGCAGGACTTCTTTGAGCAGTTTTGTAGGAATGGGGTCTAAAAGACACGTTGATGGTTTGGAGGAAGTAATTATTGAAGTTAACTCAGAAAGATCAACTGGAGAAAAAGAGTCTAACTTAACATCAATGGTACTAAGAGTAGCTGTAGATAATATTACATCTGTGAGATGATTATTGGTAATTTTTTCTCTAATGATTAAAATGTTATTTGTGAAGAAGTTCATGAAGTCATTACTAGTTAACGTTAAAGGGATGGTTGGCTCAAAAGAGCTCTGACTGTTTGTCAGCCTGGCTACAGTGCTGAAGAGAAACCTGGGGTTGTTCTTATTTTCTTCAATCAGTGATGAATAGTAAGATGTTCTAGCTTTGCGCAGGGCTTTCTTATAAAGCAGCAAACTATTTCTCCAGGCTAAATGATGATCCTTTAAATTTGTGACACGCCATTTCCTCTCCAGATTACGAGTCATCTGCGTTAGGCTACGTGTTTGAGAATTATACCACGGAGTCAGGTACTTCTGATTTGAGGCCTTAGTTTTCACAGGAGCTACAGTATCCAGAGTCGTACATAGTGAGGAGGTGAAATTATTAACAAGATGATCGACCTCTGTTGGGGTAGCGTTCAGATAGCTGCTCTGTCACGGTTCTGGGTCGGTTTGACACAGCATTTTAAGTTTATTATGTTTTGGGTTTATTTTTGCATTATGGAGTGTTTTGGGGTTCTCTGGTGTTTTGATTATTTACGATAGATTATATTACTGTGGTTCTGGTTTAGGGTTTTGTTCACAGGGTTTGTGTTCTCATGTTTTGTGTGGGTTTAGTTCTGTGTCTGGTCTGCGTCTTTGTGTAGTGATGTCTTGTTCCTGTTTTATTGTGAAGGTCTGCGTCTCATGTGGGTGTGTTCAGTTTACCTCCCTTGTCTCGTCTCGTTAATTACTCCCAGCTGTGTGTAATCTCCCTGTTTCTCTGAGTGTATTTAAATCGTGTCTTCTGCTGTAGTAGTCGCTGATCCGTCTGTGCATCCATCGTGTTTCATCCATGTGTTCTCCCTGCTGTCCGTCATCACTTACCTCCGCCCATCCTTCTTCATGTTCGTGTCCTGGTTCGTGTTTTGTAATTTAGTTGTTCCCAGTTCAGATAGTCTGCAGTCCAGTTTGCCGTTTTTCTATTTTGTACTTTACTTTCAATAAACCACCTTCACACCTTTACAAGCAGTCTGTGTTTGGATCCCTCTTCATTATCTCCACACAGCTTACTTCAATCGCTGTGACATGCTCTGCTCTATGAGCATTGAAGATGATAACAGTGGGTGGATTACATTCTTAAACTTAGTTACAGCACTTTCAGAAAGACATCTACTTTGATAAAGTCTACTCTCCACTGCTGTGTAATCAATTATTGTAAATGTAAATGTTATCAGGAAATGATCAGACAGGAGAGGGTTTTCAGGAAACACTGTTAAATGTTCAGTTTCTATGCCATATGTTAAAACAAGATCTAGAGTGTGATTAAAGTGGTGGGTGGGTTCTTTTACATTTTGACAGAAGCCAATTGAGTCTAATAACAGATTAAATGCCATGTTGAGGCTGTCATTTTTAGCATCTACATGGATGTTAAAATCACCCACAATAATTATTTTATCTGAGCTCAGAACTAAATCAGATAAAAAGTCTGAGAAATCAGACAGAAACTCTGTGTAAGGCCCAGGTGGACGATAGATGATAACAAACAAGACTGGTTTATGAGTTTCACAGCTGGGGTGGACGAGGCTAAGCATCAGGCTTTCAAATGAATTAAAAGTCTGTCTTGGTCTTTGGTTGATTAATAGGCTGGTGTGAAAAATTGCTGCCACACCACCCCCTCGGCCTGTGCTTCGAGGTTTCTGGTAGTTAGAATGACTCGGGGGTGTTGATTCATTTAAACTAACATAATAATCCTGCTGCAACCAGGTTTCTGTAAGGCAGAGTAAATCAATTTGTTGATCAATTATTAAGTCATGTACTAACAGAGACTTGGAGGAGAGAGACCTAATATTTAATAATCCACATTTCACTGTTTTACTCTTTGGTTCAGATGTGGATACTGTATTGTTCTTTCTTTGTGATTTTTTTTATGTTTAAGTTGTTTATTGCTGGTTTTTAGTTTGTTTTTTGTCTGTTTGGGAGCTGACACAGTCTCTATGGAGATGGGTTTTTGGGGGGGTAGCAGGAGGAGAGAAGCTGCAGAGAGGCGTGTAAGACTGCAACTCTGCTTCCTGGTCCCAACTCTGGATAGTCATATTTTGGGGGGTTTAATAAATTTGTCCATATTTCTAGAAATGAGAGCTGCTCCATCCAAAGTGGGATGGATGCCGTCTCTCCTCAGGAGTCATCAGGAGTCACCTGATGATGATGATGATGATGATGAAACGTTCCTCCCACTGAAGACATCCAGGTGAACAGAACCAACGTTCTGGGGGATTTTCTGTTTCCTCACCTGGATGATTGAGCATCAGAACATGTCACTCAGAAATGTTGTTTGTCAGCTGGTGTACAGTGTGTGTTCAGATGCCGCACACAGCAGCAGCTGGAAAGGGGCAGCCAATCAGACAAAGAAGGATTAATCTGAACTTTGAATCATGCAAAGCTGCTCTGGTAGAATAAAGCACAGGATGTCGAAATGAAACATTAAAACAACATGTCAGAGTCACAGTCCGGTCTCTCTCACACTCACACACACACAAGCACACACACAAGCACACACACACACACTTCTTTCTGCTGTTTTGGGCGATCATGAGATGAGATTGGTTTTCTGTTGAAGAGAGAGAGCTTACTGTGTGTGTGTGTGTTTGTTATATAGATGCACATGGATAGAAGCAAATGAAACAGATTGTGTCTGGTATCTGTTGATGAGCTAACACTGCCCAGTGGGACGAATGTGTGTGTGTGTGTGTGTGTTTAATGTGCCTTCTGTTACAAAGAAAGAAAATGAGCCTTCCCGCTATTTAATGTCAACGCTTTCAGATGACGGCTCCTCACACACAGGCGCGTGTGTGTGTCGGCATGAATGGAAGGATTTAGACATCTTTGAGTCACAGAGGACGGAGGAGGTTTACATCTATTATCCTCCTGTGTGTGTGTGTGTGTGTGTGTGTGTGTGTGTGAGAGAGAGAGAGAGAGAGAGAGAGAGCATGCTGGGAAATGGTAATGAACTGGAACTGTCTCACTCTGAAGAACATTATATGTTTACAAGCTGCTCTCTGCTGACGAGCGAGAAACAAGGTGGAAGTGCGACTTGAACGTCTGTATCAATGAAGCGATTAATCAATGAGGTGATTGATTCGCTGATTACTGGTCGAGCGTTCGGGTTTCCTGCTTCGTTCTGAGGATGTTGGTGCGTCTCGTACATCAGTAAATGAATGGCAAACGGGCCGCAGTCTTTCTGTAATGGAACTAAACACAGTACAAACACGCGTGACCCAGTTACTCTGAATACATCATCACATGTAGGTGCAAAGTACACGAGCTGATAATGTGATGACAATAAATAAGTATAAAAACCCACACCTGGAATAAATAATGGGAGAAAAATAAGTGTGCTTGCCTCCAAACTTGATGTTTTCCAGTCCTGCTGTCAGTCGTTCCAGTGGCGACACTGTGAACAAGTGTGTCAGGTTTCAACATGCCGGTGTCTCAGACCTGCTGCTTCATGACTCATTTCAACACCTCGCAGTCACTGTCATGTTCCTATAAACTTGTGTGTCTGTAGAACCCCCCCATTACACCCTCCATAGCCCCCACCCTCAGAGGCTTCCTGTCACACTGACCTGTGACAGCGAGGAGCAGGTTCATCTTTTAGTGTGCTTTTGAAGGCTGTTATGCGCATGTGTGCTGTCCTACATGGACTTGGATTCTTGATGCACTTCCTGGTACAAGCCAACTGAGAGCCTCTTATTCCAGGAGGAAAAATGAAAAACATGCCCAGCAGTCAAGTTCTGATGATCACTGATGTTATTTCGGTCATTGAGGAGGCTGTAATGGTTCTTGGTGACATTGTAAGGGTCTGTGGTGAATCATTGGTGCTGATAAAGCTCTGACAGCTTTTGCTGAGTTTCTAATGAGACCTGATGAGGGTCTTTGTGCTAATGGTCTTTAAGAAAGCTCTAGTTGCTCATGGTGACGGGTGATGGTGTGGATGAGGTCTGCTGTGTTCTCATAGCCTGTATGAGTTTCTAATGGCCCTTGGTAGTAGGGCTGTTTGATATAACAATATGTATATATCGGATGACGATATGAAAAAATCTATCGTTTCATATTACACTATCATTTTGTTTCGTGGTGTCACAAAATAAACTGTTTATGGCAACATTTTTTTCATGGTTTTGATGGTCACTGTAGTGGCTATAGTAATCTCTTAAAGTTCTCTCTTTCTCTTATATTTAAAATAACCACACTACGGAGAGACAAGCGGCTATTTTTACACGCTGTCATTAGCAACAACGACAGTAAACCCAGTGTGTGGCTCCGCTGTCCGCCTGTTTATTTTCCACATAAACCTTTCACAATGAAGCTGAAGAGCCTGTTGAGATTTTTCAAAATAAACTGAAATGATGACAAACAGAAGGCCCAGTCAAAACAAATGGAGCCCTTATTCCTAAATGAGAGGCCACCTCTGTAGCATGGACATGGTTTGGTTATGAAAAGTCTGACACGGACCAGAAAACTGTAGTATGCAAATTATGGTGCAATCGGGTCCCCACGTCAGACTCAGAATCGCGTGAAAGAGTATGAAGAGAGTTTACAGATGAGAAGCAAAAAAAGAGCCGTCAGGTGCTCAAAATAAACCTTAGACTCCAACGTTAGAACAGGCTTTTCCCCGCAGCACGCCGTGTAATAAATACTCACAAAGAAAACGGCAGCCGTTACAACTTGTGTCCAAAAATGTATCGTTTCGTGCATCAGTTAAAACACTCGACTCCAGCTACACGACACTCAGCTGAAAGCACTTCACACAAGTCAAGCTGCCCGAGATTCACAGAATTTACAGAAAATGTAAAACTTTTGTGATTTATGTCATTGTTGGGACGATAAATATCTTATATCGGGATATGAGATTTTAGTCATATCACACAGTCCTACTTGGTAATGTTCTCACAGCATGTATGAGGTTCTAATGGTTCTTGATAGTGTTCTCACAGCCTGTATGAGGTTCTAATGGCCCTTGGTAGTGTTCTCACAGCCTGTATGAGGTTCTAATGGTTCTTGATAGTGTTCTCACAGCCTGTATGGGGTTCTAATGGTTCTCGATAGTGTTCTCACAGCCTGTATGAGGTTCTAATGGTTCTTGATAGTATTCTCACAGCCTGTATGAGGTTCTAATGGCCCTCGGTAGTGTTCTCACAGCCTGTATGAGGTTCTAATGGTTCTTGATAGTGTTCTCACAGCATGTATGGGGTTCTAATGGTTCTTGATAGTGTTCTCACAGCCTGTATGAGGTTCTAATGGTTCTTGATGGTGTTCTCACAGCCTGTATGAGGTTCTAATGGCCCTTGGTAGTGTTCTCACAGCCTGTATGAGGTTCTAATGGCCCTTGGTAGTGTTCTCACAGCCTGTATGAGGTTCTAATGGTTCTTGGTAGTGTTCTCACAGCCTGTATGAGGTTCTAATGGTTCTTGGTAGTGTTCTCACAGCCTGTATGAGGTTCTAATGGTTCTTGGTAGTGTTCTCACAGCCTGTATGAGGTTCTAATGGTTCTTGATAGTGTTCTCACAGCCTGTATGAGGTTCTAATGGCCCTTGGTAGTGTTCTCACAGTCGGTGAGAGTTTTTTGGTTCCTCAGTATGTCCTAGATCACAAAACAAAGTGATTGTGTCTGTGTGATAACCTCCACCTCTCTGGGACTGTCAGCAGACTAAAGCAAGCGCTCCTCTGAGATTGACAGCAGGAAACACGGAGAAACCAAAGATATGTTAAAAACTGTGAGTGTGTGTGTGTGTAATTGACGGCTCACACACTGTTAGTGTTGTGACACACACACTCTCAACATTCGCTCTGATGGCACTCGTCTCTTTCTTCAACTCACTTTTATTTATTCATTTTAGTGCTGATCAATTATGAAGCAGCCTGCGTGTGTGTGTGTCGTCAATAATGGATGAGTGTGTCCATCATACAAGCTTTAGGACTTAGAGCTCAGTGAGGCGACTCAGCGTGGTGGCAGATAAACAGGACTTCGTCATTTCACATTCTGCTTCATACCCTCATCTTGATCACTGATCAGTGCGACAAACTCTTCACGTTCCATCAGGATCAGCGAGGCCGTCTGAACATCTCCCTGTGATCTGTGGTGTGTTCAATCAAACTTTATTCATCCTCTGATGTATAAACGAAACTCTGATAAAGCTTCACTGATGTAACAAACATTTGTTTTCAGTTCAGGCCGTCTAGAGAAGGCTGTGTTATCTCTCTGCAGTCACTTGATGTTTTCTTCTACTTCATTATTATTATTATTATTATTCACATACACACTGCCATGTAAAAACAAACTTTATTACATTTAGTAGTACATGTAGTCAGAGGTAAACACGGCAGAACAATCAAACACATTCTCATTCAACAACACTGATTCTTGCATTTCCCATTATGCACCTGGACACTTTGTAACCACGTCTGTCCTCTGTGTGCTCACTCATCTGTTTATTCATGAAAATCAGATGTTTGCAGAGCTGATGAGTCCTTTAAAGACAGAGGGAGGAAAGCTCTGAATACAAACGCCGTGTGGGTGGAGCCTCAAAATGAATCAATAACATCTTTAAATGCTTCTTGAGACATCCATCTGCTGGACGAGCAGCTGCACACGATCAATACGTTTAAAGCTGAGGGTGGTAAAAAGCCTAGGTGTCAGTATCAGAGCTGATCCTGAGAAGCAGACATTGATAAATCGAGTAAAACTGAAAACCTGCACGTTTGGTGGCACCAGAAGTCAGAGCGAACCCAGAAGCCGAGGAGAGCCGAGCTGGAATCCTTCCGCTTATAGAAAGATGAAGAGTTGAGCATCGGTCATGAAATAAAAACCTTCGTGTGTGTGTGTTAACATCCATTAAAGTGTGTGTGCTGTTTGTTGAGGCTTTTAGAAAAATATCACATGAATATTTGAGGTTTTTCTCTTTCCACCTCAGATTTTCACGCTCTGCTCAGCTCTCTGACATTTTAGTGCTTTTACTTCTGTGCTTGGTTCTCCGATGTTCCAGCATTACGCTGTCTAATACTGAGAAGTCGTCATCAGGCCTTTATAAGTGAGGCCCAAGCTGATTTTAAGCAAGCAGCTGGTGGAGACCAAACGAGAGCTAAAAGACAGCGAGCACTGCTCAGAGGATTGCCAACACAATAGACGTCTCAGTGGACGCTGACATCATTGTCCCAAAGTCGCAGCATCTGTTTGTCTCCCCCTGGGAATGATTGCGGAATGAAGTTCAGACATGAGAGACAAAATGAGAAATGAAAATTGAAGGCGAGCAAGTTCATGAATGTGTTTGTGTCAGTGTGAGGCAGCATGATCACCTGTAGCACAACGTTCATGGCAGACCTTTCACCTGTACCGTAACGTTCATTTGTAACAGAACGTTCATAGCAGACCGTTCACCTGTACCGTAACGTTCATTTGTAACAGAGTGTTCATAGAAGAACGTTCACCTGTACCGTAACGTTCATTTGTAGCAGAACGTTCACCTGTACCGTAACGTTCATTTGTAGCAGAACGTTCACCTGTACTGTAATGTTCATGTGTAACAGAACGTTCATAGCAGAACGTTCACCTGTACTATGACGTTCATGTGTAGCAGAATGTTACCTGTACTGTAACGTTCATGTGTACCGTAACGTTCATGTGTACCGTAACGTTCATGTGTAGCAGAACGTTCACCTGTACCGTAACGTTCATGTGTAACAGAACGTTCATAGCAGAACGTTCACCTGTACTATGACGTTCATGTGTAGCAGAATGTTACCTGTACTGTAACGTTCATGTGTACCGTAACGTTCATGTGTACCATAACGTTCATGTGTACCATAACGTTCATGTGTAGCAGAACGTTCACCTGTACCGTAACGTTCATGTGTAACAGAACGTTCATAGCAGAACGTTCACCTGTAGCATAACGTTCATGTGTAGCATAGTGTTCATATCAGAACGTTCACTTGTACCGTAAAGTTCATGTATAACAGAACGTTCATCTGTACCATAACGTTCATGTGTAGCAGAACGTTCATGGCAGAAAGTTCACCTGTACAGTAACGTTCATGTGTAGCAGAACGTTCATAGCAGAACGTTCACCTGTACCGTAACGTTCATGTGTAGCGTAACGTTCACGTTGAAGAAGGTGATCTGAGGTCAGCCAGTCAATCAGCTGGAGCTGAATAGGGGCTCACGACTGGAGGCGGCGCCCTCTGTGGGTGACATGCTGTACGACAGGTGCTTTGTCCGCACGCTGGCCTGTTATCAGTCAGTCAAACACGACGCTCGTTTCTAGCCTCAACGTCTTGATGAATTCAGTTTTATCTTTGTGTTTTCTCGTCGTGTTCGGTGTGTAAAAGCTGATCTGTGATCAGTGCTGAGCTCACAGGATATGGAGAACCTGATCTGTATTTAGACTGGATTCACTGGTTTCCAGCTGCTCTCTCACTAAGCGGCTGTTCTGGTCAGCGCCTTCGATCATCCATCACTGATTCTCATCTCTCTTCGTCTTCATCCCTCCTCTCATATTAAATCTCCTGGAAATGAAAAATTAAACCTCTCCTCCTCCTCCTCCTCTCCTTCATCTTAAAGTCACCTTCAGACGTTCATCACTCGTCTCTCTGCCTGTAATCTGTTCTTCTGTGGTGTTTAAAGTGAACACATGTGACAGCGGCATGAGGAAGAGTGTGGACAATCCATCAGACAGGAAGTGACCTCAGAAAATCCACAGAAAAAAGAGAGCAGTAATAATTCTGAGTGTGTGTTTATGTGTCACTTTATGAAAGGTGATTTGTTCCTCATACAAAAACATTAGCATCACTGATTTATGCACATATCTGCAGCATGTCATTAGCTGGTAAGCGTTTATGGCCACAGACTGTAGGGGGCGTTAGGCTACGAGCCATTTATATGAGCTCAATTCGGTTAATATGTGTTAAAGAAAAGGGCTGGACGATGTGGAACAAAATGACTTCTATCGATTTTATATTGACCGGGTTTCATAATTCTATGGAGGCAAAGTTATTTCACTGTAATCGTTTAACACCCAGCTCCAAAGAAACGCCGTGATAAAGGAGGAGAAAGCGAGGTTCTCATCATAAAACTCTGAAAGGTTGAAATTTCCTGCTTTTCACTGAGAACAAAGCACCAGCTGTGTGTGTGTGTGTGTGTGCGTCTGTGTGTGTGTGTATCAGCAGGGTGAATGCTGTAAATCTGTTTCTATCAGTCAGGGTCGTGTTGGCTGAAAAGGTCACAGGAAGAGGGAGACTCAGAAACGCAGAGGGAGACGAGTTCAGCTTTTTAAACCCAGCAGAAGATTAAAAAAAGACTCATGTGGGCAACAAACATGTCCTGGTAATGTGGATAATGAGAGTCCACAGCTTGTGTGTGTGTGTGTGTTACTAATTATTAGATATTGAAACCAGCGCACTGAAGACTCTCCCTCCCATTCTACTTTTAAATACTCTAGGAACAACAAGTAAGCCTGCAGTGCGAGAGCGAAGTGCTCTAATAGGGTGATATGGTACTACAAGGTCATTAAGATAAGATGGGGCCTGATTATTTAAGACCTTGTATGTGAGGAGCAGGATTTTGAATTCTGGATTTTAACAAGAAGCCAATACAGGAGAAATCTGCTCTCTCTTTCTAGTCCCTGTCAGGACTCTTGCTGCAGCATTTTGGATTAGCTGAAGGCTTTTCAGGGAGTTTTTAGGACTTCCTGATAATAATGAATTACAGTCGTCCAGCCTGGAAGTAATAAATGCATGAACTAGTTTTTCAGCATCACTCTGAGACAGGATATTTCTAACTTTAGAGATGTTGCGCAAATGGAAGAAAGCAGTCTTACATATTTGTTTAATATGTGCGTTGAAGGACATGTCCTGGCTCCTCACAGTGTTACCAGTGGCCAAGGTAATGCCATCCAGAGTAAGAATCAGGTTAGATACCATATTTCCAAAAGTTGAATCTGTTCATCTGGACTTCTGGTTTCAGTCATTATGCAAATGTACTGTTTATAAGATTGAAACCTGCAGTCAGCTGAGACTGAAGAAGCCACTTGGATGACTGATGAAATGTTTCTCTCACTGAAAACGCTACGTCCAGATGAACAGAATCAACTTGAGCATGCATCAAGACGTTAGATACCATATTTCTAAGATTTTCAGGGCCGAGTACAATAACCTCAGTTTGATCTGAATTAAGAAGCAGAAAGTTGGCGGCCATCCAGGTCTTTATGTCTTTAAGACATTCCTGCAGTTTAACTCATTGGTGTGTGTTATCTGACTTCATGGACAGATAGAGCTGGGTGTCATCTGCATAGCAGTGTAAATGTATGCTATGTCTTCTAATGATACTGCCTAAGGGAAGCATGTATAATGTAAACAGAACTGGTCCTAGCACTGAACCCTGTGGAACTCCATAATTAACCTCAGTGTGTGAAGAGGACTCTCCATTTACATGCACAAACTGGAGTCTATTAGATAGATATGATACAAACCACTGCAGCACAGTATCTGTAATACCTACAGCATGTTCTAATCGCTCTAATAGGATATTATGGTCGACAGTATCGAATGCTGCACTGAGGTCTAGCAGGACAAGCACAGAGACGAGTCCACTGTCAGAGGCCATAAGAAGATCATCATCATTATCGTTTATTTATATAGCACTTTAAAAATACACCTGGTAGACCAAAGTGCTGTACAATACAAATATAAATATAGTAATAAAATAGCAAAAAGCAGACATAACAATAAAATTAATAAATAAAATGTCAGTTACCCACAGAGTTAAAAGCCAGGGAATAAAAATAGGTTTTTAATTTGGACTTAAAAACTGGCACTGATGTAGCCTGTCTAATATGGAGTGGAAGGCTATTCCAAAGCATCGGTGCTGCACACATCTTCTACATTCTTTTCTAGCGGCTCTGGTAAAATCAGTTAGCCAAGGAGCCTACGTCGAGGACAGATTTACAAGCAGAGTCCAAATAAGAAAATAGAAAAAAAGAATAAGAAAAAAAGAAAAGCAGCTCTTTACACCGGACCCAGGAGGGAAGGCAGTTTTACTTTGATAAAGTCAGCCAGGTCATTTCATCGTCTTCAATATTGATTAGGCAGAAAGTTTCTGATCAGATTTAGCACTTCAACATTTAGTCTATAAATCTTAAAAGAAATTGTCCATAACCACAGCTTCTAATTCATTTGGTTTCTGAGTTCCAAAGACCCAGAAAACTGAAATATTAAATAATAAATAAATAATTTAATATAGAATAATATAACAATATAACATAATTTTTTTTTTGCTATTACTAATATCTAATTTTCCTTTAAAAGAAAATAAACCTGAAGAAGATAAAAACAGATATATTGATTACTGTCCTGATTGATTGATTGGCTGGTTATCTCCGTTCCCTGAGCTCACTCTGAGTCTGGAGGTTGGTGTTAGCATCTTACCTTTGCAGGTGTCTGACCTCGCAAAAGGTTCACCTTACTGTCACAGTCTGACCTAACATCAGTAATCTGAGTACACACTGGTGTAATCAGTAATCTGAATACACACTGGTGTAATCAGTGAATGCTGTGAACATGGCGCTCTGTAGTTCCTGACGGTTGTCATTTGTAGTTTTTGCCATGTTGTGGAAAACTACCTGGTGATGTCAGCGACTGGGTGCACTGGCTCCAAGTTAGATTTAAATGTCAGCCCAAAAAATGATGGGATGGAAACCATGACGACCACACACACAAACACACACACAGGTTTGATCAGAGGGGAATGGGAGGATTTTATGTGATAGCGTTCACTCTCCCCTCGGGGATTATGGGTAATGGGATCCACCTCAATGCCCCCCCCCCTCCTTCCTTTGACCCCCGACCCACATTGTTGCCGTAGCGATGTCGCTGTGTGAGTGTGTGTGTTCCCTGCAGACAGAGCATTTAAGTCGACATCTCTCTTTCAGAGCAACAATCGAGGTGCAGAAACTCACAAGTGCCTCTATTGTGTTCAGCTAAAAGCCTGCAGTGTGTGTGTATGTGTGTATGTGTGTGTGTGTGTGTGGTCGATTGCGGCTGCACAGAAAACTTCTTTCCTGTTATTGTGCCCCACACACACACACACACACACACAACCACAAACGACAACAAAGAACAGGAAAGGTATTGTTCACCAGCTGCAGAAAATACCTGAAAACACACACACACACACACACACACACACACACACACACACACACACACACACACACACACACACACACACACACACAGGGGTTTGTCAGGAGAAATTGCTCTTTCCTGCTCTCATCTATCATTCCCCCTCTGAGTGGATCGCTGTCTGTCATCTTGAAATAAAGCACTTAGATTGGCCACTAGAAAGACTGTGTGTGTGTGTGTGTGTGTTTGTGTGTGTGCGCGCGCGTGCGTGTATGTGTATGTGCGTGTGAGCGCGCTCAATTCGAAGCCTCCTTTAATCTCCCTCTCTGTGTCTCAGAGGGAGCTCGGGTTTTTTCCAGTGTTGGTTAAAATCTCTGCTGGAGGCTCAGAGGGGGGAGGGGGGGGGCTCTGTGTGGCTCTGAGGAGCCCAGACTGGACAGGCTGTAATGGTTCCCAGATGGTTCCATCTGTGTTCATGCTGTGTGTTAATAAAGTTTGAGTTGAAGTCTGTTTCCGTCCTCAGTGAAGCGTCAGGGTGGAGTCTGCAGTGCTGGATACCCATTGGTCCACTCCTCAGGCTTCTATCTAGCTGGATGTTGGTGATGCTGCAAGGTTCGGGTTTAGTTAACAGCCACTGGTTTTATATGTTTCTGCCTGTTTGGAGACACACGTGATAAACAGGAAACATGCAGGGTGACTGGGAAACACAATCCCTGCTAATCATCTGTTTCTGTTTCCATGTTTGTGTGGAGTGCTGAATTATCAGCTGATCATCATATTGTAGGGGAGCATCACACAGGCACAGATACCTGCTGATAAAATCCCAGAATTTCACTCATTAACGTGGAAATGAAACTCTTTACACATAAAGGCTAATATACCTCACTGAGCCTGGACCTAAGTCTGTCTGTGATGTCGGGTCGTGTTCAGCGCCATCTTCTGTCAGTATGGGATGTCACGTCATGTGATTGGTTGGTTGGTGCTAACAGACTCGCATTACTTTATGTTAGCTAACTACTGACAGGATGGATACCTCAGAGGAAATTAAGGGCACTTAAACTAAACATGAGTGTGAGAGGATCACTTTAGTGCTGCAGCAGTGAGTTCATGTTGAACCAGGACAGACTGTCCACTTTACTGTCTGTGTCTGTGGCAGGAAGTGGCTGTTCACTGTTTGGCTAGCTGCACTGAAACGGTAAAATCCAGCTGTTAGCTGTGATGTTGATGTTTGTAAAGCACGTTATAAACGAGGACTGTGGAGGAGGAGGAGAGCCGGTTTGAGTCACCAGACCAACCGGCTGGATTTTTCCTCGTCTGGTCGAATGTGCTGAGTGTCAGCTATTTTATGCAGTGTAATCATCTTTCTTTCAACAGCTCGAAATATTCACACCACAAACATAACTGTTTCTTACCGAAGCATAACTGGGAGTCCTAACATCCATCAGCATGTCCGTAAGAAAACAGATGGACGTGTGTGATGGACAACAAAAAGAAACAAACAGAGGTTTGAGGAAGAGATGGCACATCTTATTTTCCTCACATCGTCTCACTGGCTGGATTACTTCATATTAGAAGTGAGGAAAAGCAAAGCCCAGCTATAAGTGAAGCAGACTGTAACGAGGTGTTTTTCCTACGGACATGTAGATGCATGTCAGAATTTGCAGTCGTGCTTTGGTAAGAAGCATAGTTATGTTTGTGATTTGGTGTGCATGCAGTGAGCTGTTCTGTTGCATTTGATTATCAGTCATACAACACGTACACATGCTGCTTCAGTCATTAACACCAACAGGAAGGTCAGCCGATGGAGACGAGGCGTGCCGATAAAAATGCTGAGCGATGAAGAAACTCAGATGGAGGTCACCTGGTCAGGTCCTAGCAACTCTGATTGGCTGAGCACCGACTGACCCCAGAGCGAGGCGCCGGTTTGGCGACAGTTGGCAGCAGAGCGGAGCTGAGCCCTTTGCCAGCTCTGTTTTCACTTTACACACATAGAGGATTTTAGAGACGTGACAACGTGACGTTCACACTGCTTCCTGCAGTTTAAGGACAAACACCCAAATCCTCCGTCAAAGAAAACATGTTTACATCCATCAGAAGTTAAGAACAGCAGCAACAGGGCAGGAGCTTCAGTTTACTTTCATCATTGTGGAGAGGATAAGAAGGGCTACAGGTGAGCACAGGTGTGTCTCAATTCATTATCCTCATCACATGTTCCTGTTTGTGTGGTCTCCGTGTTGGTTTCAGATCCGATGAACGGCCCGCGGCGTCTTGAAGTCGTTGACATCCAGTCCAAACAGGTGGCGGTTCGCTGGGAACCATTCGGATACAACGTGACACGCTGCTACAGCTACAACCTGACTGTGCAGTACCGCTACAGACCTGCAGGGGCCCTGAGCAGGTACACACAGGAAGCAAGAGGGAGGGGCCAACAGGTGAAGAGAGGGAGGTCCCAATGGTAGAGATAGGAATGAACCAAATGAAGTGAGAGGGAGGGGCCAATGATTGGCAGAAGAGAGTAATCATACAAAAAGAGAAGGAGGGTCCAGCAGAAATTAGAGATAGAGAGTTGGACCACAGCTGGATGGAGGGCGTGGTGAACAGGTGAAGGTAGGAGGGGCTCTGAGGTGCTAGGAAAGAAGGAAACTGTACTTCTTTAAGTTTCATTTCTTCCGAGAAGCTTCTTCAGTTCTAAACCAAATGGTGGAGAGTCCCAGGTATTTAAACCCTAGTGGGGGTGTCCCTTATGAGGGTCATTGAACCTCTATTGATCATGTGACTCACCACATGAGCCAAGGTGTGGGTCATTATCAGCTGAGGTGTCAGGTGTTACCAAAGGTCACTCTTTCGAGTATGCCGGTGTCCACATGTTGGACAGACAAGACAGATGGTTTGAGAGACGAGTGAAAGAAGCATCTATGTCCACTGTGAACAGAGGGCGGGGCTTACGACACAAATGTCTGCCATCTACAATCCTTCCCAGATGCCTAAACACCCACTCACATCCTGGGCCGTTGATCTTAATAAGTCACATGATGGAGTGGGGCAAGATCTCACAGTGGGTTCACCTGAAACCTCTGCTGATAATGACCCACGCCTTTTTTCACCCACTGGCTAATGTGATGAGTCACATGATCAGTAGTGGGTCCCTCATAAGGGACAACTTGATAAATAGATGAATACCACTCAACTATTTGGTTTAGAACTGAAGAAGCTTCTCAGATGAAACTTAAAGTCTAGCTGCTTTCTTTCCAAGCACCTGCTGTTTCTCCTGCAGGGAGCCAGCGAAGGAGGAGGTGCGGGAGGAGGAGGTGTATGACACAAGGAGCACCATGCCGAAGCACACTGTACGCAACCTTCCACCCTTCACCAACGTCAGCCTGAGACTCATCCTGAGCAACCCCGAAGGACGCAAGGAGAGCGAGGAGCTTCTGGTGCTGACAGACGAGGATGGTAAAACTCCCTTGAGTCACAGTGGAATCACAGCAGAGTCACAGTAGAGATATAGTAGAATCAAAGGAGAATCACAGTAGAGTCACAACAGTTTCACAGTAGAAACACAGTAGAGTCTACTGCTTTGTCCTCCGATGGTAACCTATGGTGACATTTTGGTTTCAGTTCCCGGGGCAGTCCCCGTGGACTCGATCCTCGGCAGCAGCTACGAGCAGCAGATCAGCCTGAGCTGGAGGGAACCGCTGCAGACCTACGGCTTGATCCGGCAGTATGAGGTAAATGCATACAACTCCCAGCAGGCTTTGCAGTCTCCCAGTCAGACCCCATGAGTCATCTGGGTCCCGATGTCTGTCTTCTCCCCAGATATCCTACAAAGCCTTGAGCTCCTTCGACACGGAGTTTGACCTGTCCAATCAGAGCGGCAGGGTGTTGAAACCGGCCAATGAGACAAGCCACATGTTCACCGGCCTCTACCCAGGCTCCACCTACTCCTTCACAATAAGAGCCTCCACTGTTAAAGGCTTTGGGCCCCCTGTTATCACCCAGTTTACCACCAAGATCTCAGGTAGGACTGTCAAACTAAGAGCTCAGATTGTTGTTTTTACTTTAAATGACTGCAATGAAGGAAGACAAGGTGAGCTTATTTTGTGTATCACAGTAGCACAAAGCGTTCACAAGTTTCTGCTGTCTCAACACGGACAGAGAAATATGCTCTGCCTAGATTTTACCACACATGCGTCACATGACCATAACTCTGGAGTAGAGAGAAAATTCAAATGTTTCCTGAAAGATGTCATTTTACAGCCAAAACTACAAAACAAGTTGGGCTGGGTGAGAAAGGGTTAACTCAATAGTGCTTCTCACTGGCTCTTACTGACATTTTATTTTGAAAAGCCAGTCGTGTGTTTAATCCCACGGAGCTTTCAGTCACAGTGTTCAGGCGGGTGAGAGTAAACAGGCAGACCGGACTCGGGTTTTCCCGACACAAACAGTCGAGCTGGAAGGAATCAGCTGATTCCACTGTGTCCTGTGCGCTCGGGTGTGGTTCTGCTCCTTGCCAGGCCTTTGAGTCATTTCCACTCTTTGCTTCAGTGTGAAGGTAAATCAGGAGGGAATGAGCTGAACATGTTGTAACTCCTCCTCCTCTTCAGCTCCTCTGATGCCGGCGTACGATCAGGAGTCTCCTCTGAATCAGACCGACTCCACCGTCACCGTCCTGCTGAAGCCCGCTCAGAGCCGTGGGGCCCCGGTCAGGTAACGTACCTGTTCAAATATTCAGCAGCATCAATCTCCCACTCCATGAACATTTCATGACGTTGCTGTTAAAGATTAAAGCGCCGACGTGTACCGCTCTGAAGCAGGAAGTCAGGCGACAAACTGCTCACATCACTAACAGGAAATTAAGACTTGTCCTGAAATTAAAAAACACTCACTGTCTCACACACACACACTCACTGCTGCCCAGAGGGAGGCGGTATCTGCAGTAACAGTCGTCATGTCAACAGCTGAGTGGGCTCTGTCATCGGGCTTTAGCGAGGGATTTGGTTAATTAACAATCAGCGGGCGGGGCTAATCAGAGCCCACTTCGAACACAGAGGATTACCCAGGGATTATCAGCTAATGTGTCAGTCTCACACACACACTACAAACAGACAGGAAGCAGTGTGTGAGACGGCGTCTCAGACAGGAAGGCTCTGCCGCTGATAATGAACACCTGCTTGTCACATGACCACAGGCCAAGAGCAGTGACCTGAAGGTGGAGACACTAAGGTGAGCTGTAATGGAGAGACTGGCAGGTATATTTGCTTAATCTAATGACACCCGGTTACGCCAATCGGAGGTCACTAAAATCAATATCGAATCGGTGTGTAACTTTGCCAAAACGATGTCGGACTCTGTAGTTTTCTCTGGTCCCCTCCCCAATCAGACCAGGAGTGACATGTTTAGCCGCATGTTCTCCTTAAATTGCTGGCTGTCTGAGTGGTGTCCCAGAAATGATGTGGGCTTCATAGATAATTGGCAAACCTTCTGGAGGAAACCTGGTCTTGTTAGGAGAGACGGCATCCATCCCACTTTGGATGGAGCAGCTCTCATTTCTAGAAATATGGACAAATTTATTAAACCCCCCAAAATATGACTATCCAGAGTTGGGACCAGGAAGCAGAGCTGCAGTCTTACACGCCTCTCTGCAGCTTCTCTCCTCCTGCTACCCCCCCAAAAACCTATCTCCATAGAGACTGTGCCCATCAATCAGCAGATTTCTGGCTCCCAGGTGTGTTTCATACAGGTAAGGAGCTGACACCGGGAGCCTTCTCAACTCGTTAGCTGTATGAAAGACAGCTGTCCATAGAAGCAATCAGTATGTCCAGATTCAAACTCTGCACCATGACCAAGACTAAACAGCTTTCCAAGGATGTCAGGGACGAGACTGGACCTACACAAGGCTGGAATGGGCTACAGATGACAGGACAAAGATGACAATAGGTGGTGCGATAACTCGCAAATGGAAGAACCATGAAATAACTGCTCATTTCGCTCAGTGTGGAACTCCACGCGAGATCTCACCTCACGGAGTCTCTATGATAATGAGGACACTGTGTTTTAACAGACCTCTCTGCATTGAATCATATCTGTTATTAACCTCTGTCTCTCTTCCACAGCATGTCTTTATCCTGTCTTCCTTCTCTCACCGCAACCAATCACAGCAGATGGCCCCGCCCCTCCCTGAGCCTGGTTCTGCCGGAGGTTTCTTCCTGTTAAAAGGGAGTTTTTCCTTCCCACTGTCGCCAAAGTGCTTGCTCATAGGGGGTCATATGATTGTTGGGTTTTTCTCTGTATCTATTATTGTACGATCTACTGTACAATATAAAGCGCCTCGAGGCGACTGCTGTTGTGATTTGGTGCTGTATAAATAATGATTTTTACTCATTTTAATTCTGAATAATTTGCTAAAAAAAAGATGAAAAACACAAAAGTGTCATTGTGAAATAATCACAGTGAGTCTTTCCGTGATACTGCAGCAGCCCCGCGTGCAGAGACACACAAAGTGTTGCATGCTGGGTAGCTGGTGGCCTCGACGCTTGTGCGTATCTACTGATGTACTGCTTGTGTTAACGAGCGTGGAGTAGGCTTTGGCAGTGGGCGTGGCTTTTGGTTCTGCAGTTAGTGTAAGTGCAGCTCGTACGCTCGCTGACTCCACATATCTGAGCCATGAAGCCGAGGATCAGTGTAGGGTCTTCCTTACACTACAAAGCGACTGTTGTTGCGATTTGAAGTCATCCAAACATGAATGTCGGTTTCGAGCTGTGAGTGTATCCTCTCAGACCTTCTTTGGATGGAGTTTGGTCCATATGACGGCGTTTCTCTCCACCCATCAGGAACCCTCAGCATTAAGTGAGAACAGTTTAACCTCACCCCACCTCTGTAGCTAACCACCAGACAGCAGCCCGACGTCACCAACCCTCCATGTAGGGGCGCGACGGGAGCCTATTCAGCCCCAGGGTAGGACCTGGACAGGCCCCCGTCTGTCGCAGGGCTAGCACATAGAGACAGACAACGACTGGGAGAGAACCCACGCAAACACAGGAGGAACGTGCAAACTCCACACAGAAAGACCTGATGGTGGAATTAAACTGTGAGGCAATCGTGCTGCCACTGCTGTGTGACGACTGGGTGGATGAAACCCAGTGAAGCTGTTGGAGGTGTATGTCAGCTGTTTATTCCTGCCTGCGTTTGCTCAGCAAGAGCAGTTCCAGCTCCACTTCAGCTTTCTTTGGTTTGCTAGATGTCTGAAAAGAATCTCACGGAAGCACCTGCACATGCTCGTCGCCACTTCAGCGAGTGGCCGTGTTTTCTGTGCAAGCAGCGAGAGAGCGCTGCGAACGCTGCAGATCAGTCACTCGAACGTGACTCTTGTGTTTGAGTGGGGGCGAAGAAAGAGGAAGCTGAAAGGAGGAAAATGGATCTTTTCAGCTGAAGCGAGATCTGTTTTTCCTTTTGTGTAGGGGCGAGGCGTGTGTGTGTGTGATTTGCGCTGTGTTAATCGACATGATGTCTGATGTGAAATCCATCAGATTGAACAGATGCTGCTCCGAGATACGATTTAAGGTCTGCGTGTTTATATTTAACTTTGTCTCTGACACCAGAGTGTGTGTTGGCCTTCAGGCACACACACACAAATTCAAACACACACGTATGTAGGATACGCGCATCACAGGACAAAAGGTGTTGCCGGCGGCGACCTGCAGCTGTAATCAGATTACTGTCTCACACATACACACAACAAGTCCTGCGACTCGAGCGTGGAGAAATGTGATTGGAGATGGAACGTCAACGACAGAGAGGAGAAGAAAGGACATAAAGAAAGAGACAGATGTGGGGGGGAGGAGAACTGAAAGAACGAGGCAGAAATTATCCAATTTGTTCTTCTTCTCTTCCTTTCAGAGGCGAATTAAAAACAGTGTGTTTGTGTCTGTGCGCCTTCCTGTCCTCCATTAGTTTCCTGTCCAGCAGGAAATGTGACAACACTGCAGTTTCACCCTCCACACCTTCAGATGTGTGTCAGAAACTGTGTGTGTGTGTGTGTGTGTGTTGATATATGACTTCTGTCCTGAACTGGACTCCTATGAAAAACACAACTATTGTTTCCAGCGTCCCTAGGGACACACGCCGTCTTAAAAACTAACCGTGCTGCATTCAGGTGCAGCCCAGTGTGTGTGTAAACCACATACAGGCTCTTCTGCTGGAAAAGAAAGTTTACTCTAGAGTCACAATACTTTCACTTCAGTTCAGTTCAATTTTATTTATACAGCAACAAATCACAGCAGTTGTCCCAATGAAAGATCCTGTTATACAGAGAAAACACTAACAATCAGACGTTGACCTTTGAGCAAGCATTTGGTGACAGTAAGGAGGAAAAACTTAACTGGAAGAAACCTCAAAACCGGGCTCAGGGAGGGGCGGGGCCATCTGCAGACAGGATAAAGACATGTCCCAATTCCTAAGCCGGCCTTCAGAGGACCCGGCCCACATAGGCCGGGTTCTCTGAAGGCCGGTGAAATTGGCTGTGAAATTGGACGGTCGAGCCTTCAGTTTTGCGTCACCGCTGTCTCGGTGGAGTTTAATAAACTCGGCTGTCTGCTCCTTGTTATTTAAAATATAACAGGACACTATAAATATAACAGGAGTAAACTCTCGACCATCTCACACTTCTGTTTAATCAGGTTGACGTTTATTCAACTGTGTGAAAACTAAAACTTTAATCTCAGCCAAACCGATTTACTCAGGAACAAATGAAACATTGAAAAAAGCCAAAAATTTACATTTATAAGTTATCATAGTGACTTATATATCATGTTTAACCTAAGTAGTGAAGACCATGGGGATCTGAAATGATGTGCCGGGAGTCCGCTGCACTCGCCGGCTTCAGTGACCCTCGAGCTCCCGGCTAGCTATCGAGCTGGTGGGTAACAGACGTCTCCAAACACATCAGAGCACTTTTACAAATATGTGATGTCTTGATAAACCGAGCAGATATACTCCATTGCCGCATTTGAAAAGTATTTTATATTATTATACAAATATTATAAATAATAATTGAATTAATAAAGTATTTCAAAGAGTAATAAGAGTAAGTTGCTTCTGCCATATTTGGAAACTGGAATTGGCGGGGCCGCGCTAGGAATTCTGGGATATGGTGGACCACGAACAATACACCCGACCCATCCTTCAAATCTGGGGAAATAAAGGACGCATTTGGAGCACCCTTCATTTCCTGGTTGTGACGTAATCGGCCTTCAAATGCGGCCTCCAAATGATGCGGCCGAGGAATTGGGACATATCTAAAGACATGCTGTGGAAGAGAGCTGGGGATTAATAAGTGTGAAGAAAGAAGAAACACCCAGTGCATCATGGGAATCCTCCAGTAGCCTACACCTATTGCAGCATAACTAAGGGAGGATGCAGGGTCAACTGCTCCAGCCCTAACTATATGCTTTAGCAAAAAGGAACGTTTGAAGCCTAATCTTGAAAGTAGAGATAGTGTCTGTCTCCTGAATCCAAACTGGAGCTGGTTCCACAGAAGAGGGGCCTGAAAACTGAAGGCTCTGTCTCCCATTCTACTTTTAAATACTCTAGGAACAACAAGTAGGCCTGCAGAGCAAGAGCAAAGTGCTCTAATAGGGTGATATGGTACTACAAGGTCATTAAGATAAGATGGGGCCTGATTATCTAGGACCTTGTATGTGAGGAGCAGGATTTTGAATTCTGGATTTAACAGGAAGCCAAAACAGGAGAAATCTGCTCTCTTTCTAGTCCCTGTCAGGACTCTTGCTGCAGCATTTTGGATTAGCTGAAGGCTTTTCAGGGAGTTTTTAGGACATCCTGATAATAATGAATTACAGTCGTCCAGCCTGGAAGTAATAAATGCATGAACTAGTTTTTCAGCGTCACTCTGAGACAGGATATTTCTAACTTTAGAGATGTTGCACAAATGGAAGAAAGCAGTCTTACATATTTGTTTAATATGTGCATTGAAGGACATGTCCTGGTCAAAAATGACTCCAAGGTTCCTCACAGTGTTACTGGAGGCCAAGGTAATGCCATCCAGAGGAAGAATCTGCTTAGATACCATATTTCCAAAAGTTGATTCTGTTCATCTGGACGTAGCGTTTTGTGGGAGAAACGTTTCATCATCATCAGGTGACATCTTCAGTCTCAGCTGACTGCAGGTTTCCCCAATCTTGTAAATAGTACATTTAAATAATGACTGAAACCAGCCCACTGAGGGAACAATGGGCTGGGAGGTCGGTTCCTTAATCATAATTATGCAAATTCTCATGACCATTGATCAACAACCACTGATCAATGTCCATGAGGACCATTCACAGAGAGTTGGGGAATAGCTTTCTTTAGGAGCCTTTCCAGCTTTGACAAAAGTCCAGCTGGGATAACCACATTTACTCAGGGCCTTCTTGATGTTCTTCTGCCGCCCTGGCTGCTGTGTCAGTGGGGATGGTGTTCGCTCTGTGTTGTAGCTTCTTGATGACACCCAGTTTGTGCTCCAGTGGATGATGAGAGTCAAACCTTAGATACTGATCCGCATGTGTAGGTTTACGGTACATGTCAGCTTTTAGATGTCCCCCATTACTGATGGAAAGCTCACAGTCTAAGAAGGCTAACCTGCCACTTTTCATATCCTCCCTGGTGAATTTTGATGTGTCGGTCCACTGAGTTAATGTGACCCGTGAATTGTGGCACGTCCTGAGATTTGATTTTCACCCAGGTGTCATCCACATATCTGAACCAATGGCTTGGTGGTGTTCCAAGGTAGGATAGCAAAGCCCTCTTTTCCACTTCTTTCATGTACAAATTGGCCACGATGGGTGAAACTGGGGAGCCCATGGCACACCCATGTCTCTGCCTGTAGAACTGACCCTTGTATGTGAAGTAGGTGGAATGAAGACACAGTTCAAACACACTTGGTCGATGCTGAGAGTGGACCACTCTCAGCAGCAACCCCAACCCCAACCTCAGCAGCAGGACCTGCTGCTGAGGTTGGGGTCATCCTGTGATCTCACAATGACATATGGACCTACCTCCAACACTTCTGTGACTGGGATGCAAATGAAGAGAGATGTAACGTTGTACGAGACCATGGTTTCATCTGCCTCCATGATGACATCTCTCACCTTCTCAACAAAATCCAGGGTGTTCTGGATGTGGTGTTCAGAGCTGCCCACCAGCGGGTTGAGGATCGAAGCCAGAAACTTGGAGATGTTATAGGTGACCGAGTTGTTCATACAGACAATCGGTCTTAAAGTTGCACCCTGTTTATGTATTTTCATTGTTCCTTCAGTGGGCTGGTTTCAGTCATTAAGCACATGTACTGTTTATAAGATTGAAACCTGCAGTCAGCTGAGACTGAAGAAGCCACTTGGATGATGACGAAACGTTTCTCTCACTGAAAACGCTACGTCCAGATGAACAGAATCAACTTTTGGAGATTTACTTATCTGGATGATTGAGCCTGCATCAAGACGTTAGATACCATATTTCTAAGATTTTCAGGGCCGAGTACAATAACCTCAGTTTGATCTGAATTAAGAAGCAGAAAGGCTTTATGTCTTTAAGACATAAAGACCTGGATTCATGGACAGATAGAGCTGGGTGTCATCTGCATAGCAGTGAAAATGTATGCTGTCTTCTGATGATACTGCCTAAGGGAAGCATGTATAATGTAACTTAATAGAGGTGGTATAGTTCTTGAAGTGTTTTCACAGACCTGTGTGTGTGTGTGTGTGTGTGTGTGTGTGTGTGTGTGTGTGTGTGTGTGTGTGTGTGTGTGTGTGTGTGTGTGTGAGACTCCTGTGAAGAGCACAACTGTTGTTTCCAGAGTACAAACACTGATAGAAACTCAGTGTGCTGTGTTCAGTTAGAACTAAAACAGTTTATGTCGAGTTTTCTGAAAGTCAGTTGTTGTGGTGTTTTAATAAAGTTGATCATTTCTCTCGTGGAGAGTTTTAATGGAGCAGACAGGTTTCCCGAAGTTGCTAAAGTTTCCTTAAATGTCAGTAGAGCTTGAGCTGTCTTTTTCTGTCGATGCCCTTATAATGGTCAGACTGAGGTTTTAATGAGATGTTCATGAGGCTTTAAATCAGCACAGGAGCAATCAGGCAGCTCCTCCTCCTGACTGTCACATACAGAATGAAGTATCTGATATTTGTATGTCCTTTAAAATTCTTTGGTGGTCGATGGTGAACAGGATTTTTTTTTATTCAGGGATTAGTAGCTGACAGCTACCTAGAATTATATATTTTTTAAAATATTATATCTCATGTTATTTCCCTTTCTTGTCTTCCTTTATGTCTTTTACCTGCGTATAGGATTTAATAGCAGCTCTGACAGGAGGAAATGAACGATCAGTTTAATGTCAAACTAAAGTTACAGCCTCCACACACAGACGGAGAGTTAATAAAAGTGAAGGAGAGTGTGATGGAGGAGAGGCATAGGTGACCTTTATGTGGAGCTGAATAATGAATCAACAGATGGGCAGAAGAAGAGCCGAGCAGTTTAATGTGTCGGCTTGTATGTGAACTGAAATCCAGCCAGTTATCAGCAACAATCACGAACAGCAAAGCTCACAGCAGCAATTCTGCAACAACAAGAGTTGATCTTCATCCCATTTTCCTTTTTACGAACACATGCATTACTGATTCTCCCAAAGGTTCCTTTGACCGGACTTCTCAGCTGGAGCCATGGTCAAAGCTGCAGGATCCACAAACAGCTGATCCTGCTTTTCCAACATAATCCAAACTGATAATGCCTCGCTTCAGTGCCAGCATCACAGTAAACCTGTGACTCTGTTTTACAAGATCTGTTTACGGTTCAACCTGTCTGTCTGTAGTAAATACCAGGTGGTGGTGGAAGAGGAGCGCCCCCGCAGGCAGACCAGAGGCACTGCAGAGATTCTGCGCTGTTATCCAGTGCCCATTCACTTCCAGAACGCCACGCTGCTGGACTCCCAGTATTACTTCAGCGCTGAGCTTCCAATGAGCGAGCTGAGGGCGCCCATGCCCTTCTGTGTCGGTCAGTGACACATTCAGTCATTCACTCAGTCAATCAGTCAATTAGTTAGTCAGTCAATGGGTCTGTCAGTTATTGACTCAGTCAGTTGGCGAATCAGTCTGTGAGTCTCTTAATTAGTGAGTTAATAAACGAGTCAGTCAGTGATCCAGTCAATCATTCACTGAGTCAGTCTGTGAGTTCATCAGTGAGTCTGTTTACCTTTGTGTTTGTACAGGTGACAACAGGACCTACAGTGGTTACTGGAATGCTCCCCTCCTGCCTCATAAGAGTTATGGGATTTACTATCAGGCTGTCAGCACTGCCAATGGGGTGAGTTCACCTGTTTACAGGTAACACAACCAACACAGTGGAATTCAAATCATTTAAATCAGCTGGATCAGCTGTCATCGGCTCCTGTCTGCAGTCTACCATGGATATTCACGCAGAGACTGAAGACTGAACCTGACTAAGTTGTTTTTATTGATTGATGCTAACTAAGTCGTGTTTTTGTTATAAGGTAACAATAAGGCAGAAGAAGAAAGTTTAAAGAGAGACAGGAACTCCATAGTATGAATTCCCTGAGGCTTTCACACATTAACTAAAGACAGTATTTTAGTTGGTGTAGACTCACATCTTAGGAATGAACAAAGGGCATGCAGCACACATAAATTACATTTTTTTTAAAAAGGAAATGTATTCAAAACCAAGGTCGGTTGTAAGAGGGTCTGTGTTGGATGTAGAAGCCACGTCCAAAGCTCACTCTGACTCCTCTGTCTTTGTATATGCGTGTGTATATGTAAGCACGTATCTCCAAAAACTTGTTTTTTGGAGATACGTTCATCTTGACGTAGCGTTTTGTGGGAGAAGCGTTTCATCATCATCCAGGTGACGTCTTCAGTCTCAGCTGACTGCAGGTTTCAATCTTATAAACAGTACATTTGCATAATGACTGAAACCAGCCCACTGAAGGAACAATGGGCTGGGAGGTCAGTTCCTTAATCTTAATTATGCAAATTCTCATGATCATTGATCAACAACCACTGATCAATGTCCATAAGTCCCATTCACAGAGAGTTGGGGAATGGCTGCAATCACAGCATTGTAAGATGGTGACAGATGGACCCTTAGGCCACTCCTCCATTCAGAGATGGTCTTTCCCTTTTCACGTAAATGGCCTCCTGGATCGGCTGGAGCTTTCTTTAGGAGCCTTTCCAGCTTTGACAAAAGTCCAGCTGGGATAACCACATTTACTCAGGGCCTTCTTGATGTTCTTCTGCCTCCCTGGCCGCTGTGTCAGTGGGGATGGTGTTCGCTCTGTGTTGTAGCTTCTTGATGACACCCAGTTTGTGCTCCAGTGGATGATGAGAGTCAAACCTTAGATACTGAACAAGAACTGTATGTGTAGGTTTACGGTACATGTCAGCTTTTAGATGTCCCCCATTACTGATGGAAAGCTCACAGTCTAAGAAGGCTAACCTGCCACTTTTCATATCCTCCCTGGTGAATTTGATGTGGTTTGAGGGCAGAGTCAAGGAGGCCATTTACGTGAAAAAGACCATCTCTGAATGGAGGAGTGGCCTAAGGGTACATCTGTCACCATCTTACAATGCTGTAATTGCAGCCATTCCCCAACTCTCTGTGAATGGGACTCATGGCCATTGATCAGTGGGTTTTGGTCAGTGGTTGTTGATCAATGGTCATGAGAATTTGCATAATTAAGATTAAGGAACTGACCTCCCAGCCCATTGTTCCTTCAGTGGGCTGGTTTCAGTCATTATGCAAATGCACTGTTTTAAGATTGAAACCTGCAGTCAGCTGAGACTGAAGACGTCACCTGGATGATGACAAAACTTTTCTCCCACAAAACTCTATGTCCAGATGAACAGAATCAACTTTTGGAGATTTACTTACCTGGATGATTGAGCATGCATCAAGATGTAAGCATGTAAGCAAACTGCAGATAGTCAGATTAACAGCAACATTATTTTGTCTTTATCTGCCATTGTAGAAATTCATTTCATGTAAACAATAAAGTGGCGCACTGTGTGATAATCTCCACCCTGATAGGACTTTTTTAAACATGTGTTTTCAGTGACCCAAAAGCTCCTGAACCTGACCGAGTCATTTTTAGTACCTGTTGTTTTTGTGCCTGAAACAAAGCTTCTCTGAGACTGTGCGGTAAAAACAGACTGCCAGGCAGCTTCGAACCTTCATCTTTGGTTTCTGCATGAGTTTGTGGTGGATTATTCTGAATACCAGATGATGATGACGAAGATGACAATAATGTTGTCTTGAGGAAGAGAATTCACTTTAAATCCAGACTAATATCTTACTTGTGTTAGCTCAGGTGTTTACCTAAGCATTCTGGGGTTAAACCAGTTGTGCACAGAGTGTTTATCAGAGAGCAAACACTCTGGCTTTTATTTTAAAAAGTGGCAGGTGTCAAGATATTCACTCACAGCGTGCAGCCGAGCCCAACGGCGGCGTGCGACAGAGCAACGCTTCCCCTTTTAACAAAGGTTCCACATGATTCTGCTCTGTTCTGTCAATTTGAACACTTTCTCTGTTCTTCCTGTCATAAAACCAGACGAGTGAGACCGAGACCACACACACACACACACACACACAAACACACACACATATACACACACAGACACACACACACACACACACACATACACACACACACAACACACACACACACACACACACAGCTGTTTAATAGGGGTGCAGAAAGTTTCAGCAGCCTGACCAGTGACACTAATAGGCTACAGTGTGTGTGCGTGTGTATGCCATATATGTGTGTAATGAAAAGACAAATTTTAACAGTTACACACACATATTGTATTATGTTGGGTGTTAATTATTGATGCTGGGAGGTTTAATTTGTATGTGTGTGTCTGTGTGTTGAATAATGCAGCAGCTGTAGTGCTTTTTACTGTCGCCTCGCCTTGCTCTCTCTGTGTGTGTGTGTGTGTGTGTGTGTGTGTGTGTGAGGATGAATATTCATGAGCTCTTGTGGTTAATTTGTCGGCTGTTTGTTAAAACCAGAAAGACACAAGATGTTCTTGCTCGCCTTTCACCAAAACCTGCCTCACGCAGTGTGTGTGTGTGTGTGTGTGTGTGTCTGTGTTATATGTGAGTGTGTGTTGGCTGGTAAATGCCAGCACAGGCACTGATCCACAGCAATTTGCCTTCTGTCCGCTCTGTTTACGATGAGTGTGTGTGTGTGGGTAGTTGCCAGATGTGACAGCTAATATGTCGGCATTTGTGTTGACAGGAAACTAATTTGCTCCTCTCTCCAACAGGAGACAAAGATCGACTGTGTGCGAGTGGCCACTAAAGGTAAGAGCCTGCATTTTACTTTGAAATTTATTCAGTACCAGTTGGACTCTTTTCATTTTATTTTGAAAAATTGTAATCAGAAAAATTCTGTATGTACCTTTTCATTAGCTGCATGTGAAAGGTAAATGTGCAAGGTCTTATTTTGAAAATGGTTATAGACATTTGATTAAAGGTACAAATGTAATTTTTATTTTGAAAGTTTATGTTGTTAAATGTGAAATTCTACAAAATGATGTTGGTGGCAGTACAGTTTAATTTGAAAGGTTATAGAATACATTTTAGTGAACACAAGGTCCCATTTCTATAAGATTCGTAAAAGTCTTCCTTAATATTTATTTTGAAAGGTAGTTTGTATCATTTTATTTTGAAAAGTGTGTAGTTGTTGGAGTTGTAGGCTAATGGTTCTAGAAGTATAATGGCTCACAGATGGCTGCTTGTCCCTGACACCTATCCTCCAATCAGAGGAGGACCATGGACTCATGTCCTCGACACACACTCACACACACACACACACACTCACACACACACACACAGAGCTCTGTGCTACGCTAATATCAGGCTAAACCCAGGCTAATGACGGGGCCTGTATGGGTGTCCAGAGAGCACAGCACAGCTAAACAAAAACACTGTTATCTCCCCTGATAGACATCCAGGATCAACCAGACACACACACACACACACACACACACAGTAATCGACTGTTCTGGCTTTAATCAGCTCTTATTGGAGCTCGTGTTTCTGCTGGCTAACAACACCATATGCTGATTGGCTCTGTCGGTCCCTACGTACCTGTCAGTCATACTTTAGTGGCCAACCCCAGGGGGTAGGACACCCACCCCCCACCCACCATATTGCCTTTTAGAGTACCCATGATGCCTTGCAGCACTAACAGAGCTGCTGTGATGTGAACGGCTGCTGAATGTTAAAACACACCGAGACAGCAGAAAGTAAAGGTGTAAAATGAAACATGATACCGCCTCTGTGAGCGTGTGAAGCAGGCGTGACGTTTAAATGCAGCCAGACAGAAAAAAGACTCACTTCCTTCCATCTCTGCACACGATCAACTCCACCTTATTTCAAAAGAACAAAGGAGAAATGCTGCACCCTCAATTATGAAGCGTGTGGAGAGAAACGCACATTTGAGCTGACATTCAGCCTCACGTTAACGATGATTTTTATTCCAATAATGACTTTATGTTTCATCAGCAATAACCAAAAATGCTCAGAAAAATACATACATGAGAGAAAATATCAATGTGTCAATAATAACAGCCCAAAGAAAAACACAGGTTAAAACTCCTGTTTTATCACACCTGTACCGCACCTCGGGTTAGCGGTTGATCTTTGGACTTCATGCTTGCTGTCTCTGATATCAAACAGGGACAGGATTATGTTTGTGGACACCTCAGATTGTGAATCCAGTAATTGAGAACGAGGTGATGCAGGAGCTTCACGTCGGTGCCGCAGGTGCATCTGCTGAAACTCTGTGACGAGTTTGACTCTGAGCTAAATCGGAGTCAGAGTAAGTTTTCTGGAGAACGAGACGACGTAGGATTTTGAACCTGATATCGTGGGTGTGTCCACCAGGAGCCTGAGTGGCGGTGCTGGAGGTTACAGTTTTTTTTGTTTTTGTCTTTTATGATTGGTTATCGTGCACATGAATCCCGTTTACACTCTTTGTTCTGTCCTTCATAATCACTGACTTTATTGTCGATGAGTCATATAAGCAGTTCTTTGGCCTGCATGCAGGAGCTGTTCTCAGTCAAATATAAACCAGCATCATTTTTTGGACCTGATTAGTGTCCAGTATAAAACCATTCATGGCCCAGCAGAGACCCTTCACTAAGTCAGACTCAACATTCATGATCTGTATGCACTGACTGATCGCCATGGTAACACCGTGAGTATATGTATATACACTGATTGATCCTTTTTTTAATAAACACATTTTTTCTAACTGACCTCTGTGAGTGCGATGAACACATGGTTAGGAGATTCCTGTTCTTTCTCTGCTTCTGCTGCTTGATTGATTGATTACTAACATCTGATCACTGATTGGCTGATTAACGAGCTTCTCTTCCAGGTGTGTTTAGGTGAACAGCGCTCTGCTCTCCTCTGTTTGGCTCACAGTTCAGTTTAAATCAGTTTGGACTGAAGAAGAAGACTAACAGGGGTTTGCTGCAGTAAATCAATACTGATCTATAATCAATAGGCAGCGAATCAGTCAGACCTCAGCAGGAGAAAGGTCGTGTGTTCAGGTACACCCAGTTTATGATTGGTTACCTGTACAGGAAGGAAAGAGATGATGTCATTCTGGGAAGGTCAGAGTGTTTCCATAGCAACCAAATGTCGTCTCTTAGTAACCCCGATCAACAGTTACAGTTCAACATTAACCTTTTATTAAAGCCTCTTAAAACAAACACTTCCTTTTTCATGTAGGATTTTATATTTCCATAGTCAGGTGAAGTGTTTTGGATGGCTGTGGCTTACAGAAGTCCACGAGGAAGACTGCTGACCTCACAGCTGTCCAGATGATGATGATCAGCATCCTGCAGGAGGGTGAATGCACAGAAGGTCACCGCTAAAAAGGTCGACTGTTCTCACAGGGGTGGGAGTGGAAAGTTCACCGGGAGGGAACAGTGGAGGAAAAGGTGCACAGACAGCAGAGGACTGTGAAGAAAAGTCCACTTGAGAACTTTCAACAAGCATCAGCAGCTTCCAGGTGAAGAGGAAGGAGCTCCAGCCCTCCAGAGTCTGGAGGAGGAGGGCAGAGACTCAGGTTCAGGTCAGAGTCAGGTGTCACAGCACTTCATGCTTCTGTCTGCTGAGAGCTTTTTTTTGCTCACCATCTGACCAGGTTGTTACTGTTTCACCCAAATCTCAGAGAAACCTCTGATCCAAAGATCCCGGAGAGCTAAAGGCCTCCATCAGAGCAGCGTGAGCTTCCGCAACTTCAAAGAATTTAAAGGAAGCACTCACAGATGGGACACCAACCAAAGCAGTGAAAGTCATGTGAATGTGATGGACAGAGCCGCTGTCCTCGCGGCTTCAGGCAGGACGTGGAGGTGCTCGGCTCGAGCTCAGCTGCAAGCGGAGAGACGCTGATCAGCAGTTTAAAGCTGCCACCAAGAGTTCTTCACACGATCAGAGCATTCAAGTAACTTTATTTAAACCCAGATGAGTGCAGGGTTTCCTGCTTTATTGATAACAATGATAATGATAATAATGAGAGACAGCAGGTGGAAGCACTGGGTCAAAATAAGCAGACGACTCGAGTCACAAACGCTGAGTGCTGTGTTAGCATTGTGTTAGCGCCATGTTAGCATTGTGTTAGCGCTGTGCTGTGACAGGAGAGCAGGGCGCTGTGTGTTACTAATGTTTCTGCTGCAGTACAGACCTGCCCTCTCTCTCTCTCTCTCTGTCTGTCTGCATGCCTTCCTGGATGAATAGCCGCTATAATCGTCACCCAGCTCACCACGCCCTACATTCGCATCGCCCCGGCAGCAGGCGACAAGCAGCTAACAGGTCAGCACACACACGCTGCACACACACAGACTCACACTGACTGGAATCTCTGGCTTTAATGGCTTTATTGGATTAATAATTTCTAATAAGAGAGGCGCTCATGTCTGTGGAGCTCAAACATGACTGAACAGGAAATGATGTTGTGATCTTTCTGACTGTTTGGCCTGTGACGCCTCACACTCAGCCCGAATCAAAGTAAAATAAATGACCCCGAAACACTTCTGAACAAAGATGGAGGCGACTCTGTCATCGTTTGATTTGCAGTTATTCCCATCTTTAAAAATCTCAGATCAGCCCAAAAACTGTAGAATTGTGTTTCATAGTCAGTCCAGCAGAGGGCACCGAGCTAACAATGCAGCAGTTGATGACCGAACCCTGCTTGGATCTACTGCTGCCACCCAGCTGCAGGTCCGTCAGCTCAGGTCTCAGCTGAAGGTAACAGCACTTCCTATTCTCGTGTTAAGCATTCATGGAACCGCAGGGTCCTGCTAATCTGTAACCGGAAGGTTGCCGGTTCGATCCCCCTGCTCTTTCTGTCCTGGTCATTGTGTCCTTGGGCAAGACACTTTACCTACCGCCTACTGGTGTTGGCCAGAGGGGCCGATGGCGCGATATGGCAGCCTCGCTTCTGTCAGTCTGCCCCAGGGCAGCTGTGGCTACACCTGTAGCTGCCTCCAACAGTGTGTGAATGTGAGAGTGAATGAATAGTGGAATTGTAAAGCGCTTTGGGTGCCTAGAAAAGCGTTATATAAATGCAATCCATTATTATTATTATAATAACGCGCTGCAGGTTCTGTAGAAGCAAGGCGGTCAAACGACGGCTGCAGAGGCTCTGTAGGTATGTCCCAATTCTTAGGCTGCATCCTCCTGAGGCCGCATTTGAAGGCCGATAACATCACAGCGACGCAACGAAGACTGTCCCAATTCTTAGACTCGTCTGAGTCCGGCTGACAAATGCGTCCCCCTTTTCCCCAGATTTGAAGGATGGGTCGGATATATCCTTCGTGGCCCACCATATCCCAGAATTCATAGCGCGGCCCAGCCAATTCCAATTTCCAACAATGACGGCCGCTACTAAGTTTTAAAATTACTCTTATTATTCTTTCTGGGTCACAAAATAAACGTTTAACATATTTTCAGGCAAGAATGTAGCTGTGTAAACTTCAAATATCTGCTTGGTTTATCAAGACATTGCATATTTGCAAGTGCTCCGACGTTTTCGGAGACGTCTGTTACCCACCAGCTCGAAGCTCGAGGCTCACTAAAGCTGTCAAGAACAGCAAACTCCCGGCACATCGTTTTCAAACCCCCCGCGGCCTTTCGCTACGAATATGTGATATATAAGTCACTCAGATAACCTAAAAATTAAAATTTTTGGCTTTTTTCAGTGTTTTCTTTGTTCCTTGATAAATCGGTTTGGCTGAGATTAAAGTTATAGTTATCACACAGCTGAATAAACGTCAAACTGATTAAACAGAAAAGTGAGATAGTCGAGAGTTTACGCCAGTATCCTGTTATATTTTAGATAGCAAGGAGCAGACGGCCGAGTTTATTAACCCTTTAAGACCTACCATAGAACCAAGTCCGCCAAAGCTTATATTATATTTTTACATGTTGTAGTGCCATTTTTGGGAGCATTTCAAGTTGATATACATTAATACAACCATTATAACCCAACTTTTAATAATATATATGCGTTAAGTGCATAGTAATTACATAAATTGCAAAAAAGTGAAATAAAGTAAAAATTTAAAATCGTTTTTTTGTTTTTTTTAACATAGATTTCTAGTTAGAGAAATTTAAGAGGCTTATCCCTCAAAACTGTAAATACAAAAAAGTTGCACAAAATAGTTTCCCACCACAGGAAATTTATTTTAAATGTCTTCATAGTTTTATTTTTGAAATACACCAATTTTTATATACTGCAGGAAAAACGAAAATGAATATTATAATGAAAATCTGCAAAAAAAACCAGCATATGCATCAAAATAAACTATTTCCAACAGTGCAATATGAGTCCTAAGCATCCCAGAAACGACACAGAAAGTCATAAAGTCAAACATAACTTTGAAAAACACCAGTATAGGCTCATAAGGCCTTGATGGTAAAAAACTACATTTCCGCAAAATGACGTCACTTCCGGTTTCGGGCAGGTCATGGCGGACATGCGATAGTTCGCGCTGATGGACGTAGGAAGTGTTACAAACAGCTGATCTAATCGGCAAAGGGTGTTTCTGGAATATTATGTTTTTGTTGCTGCAAGTGCTTTTTATGCAGTTTTTGCAAAACTATATGTGGAAGGAAACCGTGACCGAGGACAAGGTGATGGCATAAGATGTAAGTACAACTTCTCCGGTTTCATATGCAAACAAATTATTGCGCTAGCTTACATGGTTGCAGTGCTACCGGGATTTAAAAATAGTTATGCAAAACGGAGCGTGCCCGCACCAACCGGCTTTAAAGGGTTAAACTCCACCGAGGCAGGGGTGACGCAAATCTGAAGTCTAGACCATCCCATTTCACAGCCGTTTACTTCCAGCCTATCCGGCCCACCTAGACCGTGAAGGCCGGGTCCTCCGAAGCCTGTGGTCTATGAATTGGGACACAGCTTGTGTGTGTGTGAGGCCGAGGGTCTGTTGAGAGTCCCAGAGTCACACACAGAAGGATTATTCTCACTGTGAGTCATGCTAAGCTGCACTGCTCGAGTCCAAGAATATCAACACAACACAGAAACAAGGAAGAGTTTACATCATCTGGAGATAAACCTCAGGGAGGGCAAAGCCATGATTGTGTGTCTGTGAGTCTGTGTGAGTGTGTGTGTGCGTGTGTGGACTGAACAGGTACATGCACACACACACACACACACACACACACACACACACACACACACACACACACACACACACACACACACACACACACACACAGATTCACAACTCACAGAAAATTACATTTAAATATTTACCAGCCTGAAAGTGGAAACTTTCAACACACACACACCAACTGTGTGTGTGTGTGTGTGTGTGTGTGTGTGTGTGTGTGTGTGTGCTACCAGCAGTCCTCAAATACTAACAGCTGTTCGCCTTGTACCCACACACTGAAGCACACACAAACACCTCCCACGCAGCGTGACTGGCTGAAGCCCTGAAGCAGAAAACAGCTTCACTTTCACATAAAAACAGCTTCTCCATGGCCCGCTGTGACACACATGCAACAACACATACATACAAACTACACACACGCCACACACAAGGAGACACACACACAGATAAATTCTGTCTTCAAAGCAGTGTTTTGATAGCCTTTAAACTGAAAACAGCAGCTCTCTGCCTCCAAGGGGGGATACTGTCTGTGTGTGTGTGTGTTTGTGTGTGTGTGATGAAACAGGAGGGAGCTGATAGTCGAGTTCGTCTGACCTTGAAGAGACGAAATGAAAACAGAAAATAAAAGAAACCAGTTCAGTAAACTGCAGCTGAACTGGTTTCATAGATCAGACATGAAGATTATTAAATATTAGGTCTCTCTCCTCCAAGTCTCTGTTAGTACATGACTTCAATTTCAATTCAATTCAATTTTATTTATATAGCGCCAAATCACAACAAAAGTCGCCTCAAGGCGCTTCATAGATACAGAGAAAAACCCAACAATCATATGACCCCGTATGAGCAAGCACTTTGGCGACAGTGGGAACGAAAAACTCCCTTTTAACAGGAAGAAACCTCCGGCAGAACCAGGCTCAGGGAGGGGCGGGGCCATCTGCTGCGACCGGTTGGGGTGAGAGAAGGAAGACAGGATAAAAGACATGCTGTGGAAGAGAGACAGAGGTTAATAACAGATATGATTCAATGCAGAGAGGTCTGTTAATACATAGTGAGTGAGAAAGATGACTGGAAAGGAAAAACTCAATGCATCATGGGAATCCCCCGGCAGCCTACGTCTATTGCAGCATAACTAAGGGAGGATTCAAGGTCACCTGATCCAGCCCTAACTATATGCTTTAGCAAAAAGGAAAGTTTTAAGCCTAATCTTAAAAGTAGAGATAGTGTCTGTCTCCTGAATCCAAACTGGAAGCTGGTTCCACAGAAGAGGGGCCTGAAAACTGAAGGCTCTCCCTCCCATTCTACTTTTAAATACTCTAGGAACAACAAGTTAATAGTGATCAACAAATCGATTTACTCTGCCTTACAGAACCCTGGTTGCAGCAGGATGATTATGTTAGTTTAAATGAGTCAACACCCCCGAGTCATTCTAACTACCAGAAATCTCGAAGCACAGGTCGAGGGGGCGGTGTGGCAGCAATTTTTCACACCAGCATATTAATCAACCAAAGACCCAGACAGACTTTTAATTCATTGGAAAACTTAATGCTTAGCCTCATCCACCCCAGCTGTAAAACTCAGAAACCAGTCTTGTTATTGTATATCGTCCATCTATCTACATAACTGTCTAGATACTTAGGTTGCTACATACATTCCCTGTGTAGGTACTTCTTAGAGTTTAAGTTTATTTTTTTCTTCTCTTATCCTAAAGGAATTTTAATGTAAAAATCTACATGCTGCTAACAGAGAGATGTCAAACTGTGTTTTATTGTTCTGGTAACAGTGACAACAAAGATCTATTCTATTCTACTCTTTCTTTTAAAAAAAAAAAAAGGATTTATTGATTTTTTTATTTTGGAATACAAACAGCAACAAATCAGCACAGCCAAATACAAATAAGAAGAAGAGAAGAAGAAAAAAACAGATACATGAGCAGTGTTGGGTAAGTTACTTTAAATTTGTAACTTAGTTACATTACTAGTTACTGCTATCAAAAGTAACTCAGTTACTTTAAGTTACTCGTTACTTTCAAAGTAACTAGTTACTAGGGAAAGTAACTTTGGTTTTACCCAGAATTCTCTTATTAATGTGTTGCTTCCCTAACTGGATCCCCAGCAAGGATGCCAGTCTTCTAGCTTGCTTACATGTTAGCAGTATCCTGCCACAAGTGCACTGTGCCACCTAATGACCTGAACCTAAAATGGTTAAAATGGCAGTGTGAGTGCAAGTTAATGATGAAATAAATGAAACTATATTAGAAACTAACAATGTTTGTTTATGTGTCACTTTTTTATCAGTCTGTTTTAATCTTTTTCTATTGTTTCAACCCTCTACAAATGCAAACACATCATTTTGGGGTTGATACAGCAGTGCTATAAATCTAATCATTGTACGTAGTATCACTAGGAAGAAGCAGTGGATCACAAAACACGACATACAGTGTGTTGAAACTTTTGAAAGATGTATTTATTTTTGCCATTTAAATGGGGAGAAAGTATGATTTTAGCAGTGCCAACATTAAACTGTGCCTCAGACCATTTAGGAGCTGTAGGTATCAAAGTGCAAAACAAATAGTGCAAAAATGGTTTAACATAAACACAGTGAGGTTTGTCCATTCTTTGTAAACTTAACTGCTGAACTGTGCCAACTGGAGACCTCATGTTTAGTAATGAAAGTATTTTCAGGAAAGGGAAGAGAAATCAAATAAATAATAAGCATTTTCAGCCTCATAAACAGTCAAACCAAAATAATATTTCCTCCATACTAGCCATGTCGATAAATAAAATATAATTGCATTTTAAGTGCTTCAGTGGTCTAAGTTTCACTTGGAAATATTAACATGCTTGACCTTGTAGAGCACCACTGAAGGCAACACATCATCATCATATCAGCACTACTCAACTTCCATCAAACCAACAATTGTACCTCAAGAGGAGAAGCTCCTCAAACTTATGATCGGACAACCTGTTCCTCTTTGGAGTGAGAATCAGGTTTCCCAGCCTGAAAAGCCTTTAAACTGGGGCACTTGAAGGAGTGGCTGCATTAAGTTTAAGAAAGAGTTTCTTTATCATCGGGAAATGCTTCAGAGAGTCTAACCCTGTTGCTCCTGATTTGAGGTACTCGGCTACCTCAGCTTCAACAGTGGCATATATGTCCTCATTTTCTTCAAAGGAGAAGATCCTCTTTGCTAGAACCCGGGTGCTGTGTTGTCTTGGTGGTGCGGGTACCTGGTTGTAGCTGATCTTGCTCAGGGAGAAGTTTTCGACACTCTACCAACAGACGTCCCTTTGCGAGGTCCTTCCGCACCTGGTCATGTAACCAACGAAGCTTAAATTTTGGTAGTGTCACAGCAGCCAGCAAAGCATCTTCACTTCCAAGGACATGTGCAAACCTTGTTTTGCAATGCATTGTTTCAACATTAAATTAACTAGAAAAATTTGCATTTCCTGCGAAAATGCTGTGTGGATGCTTTAAAGATGAAGTTGTCTGGTAAAACTAGCTGAAAAAGCTGAAAAGTTGCAGAAATTATAAAAACTTTGCAGAAGCAAAGGAACTTTGCTAAAATGTAATAACTTAGCAGAACTGCAATATCTTAGAGGAAACATAATACTTGGCAGAAATACAGTAGCATAGCAGAACTTAGCAGAAATATTGTAACTTACCAGAAACATGATAACTTCTCAAAAATACAAGAATTTAGGAGAAATAGTATAAGATAACAGAAAGAATATATTTAACCAAAAATACTTAAACATTACAGAAACACTATGATATGGAAAATTGTACAACATAGCAGAAATACTGTGATTTTCCAGAGACACTGTGATGAACTATGAATATTGTAATTTTGAATTAATACTATGTTTCAGCACGAATACTCTGGTTTAGCACAAATATTATAACATAGCAGAATTACAATTATATAGCAGAAATGCTATATTTAGAAAGAAAAAATATAATATAGTATAAATACTATGATTTAGCAGAAATACTACAATATAGCATAATAACAATGATTTAGAACAAATACTATGATTGAGCAGAATAGTAATAACTTAAGTGAAAATACTAGAAAAGTAAAATGACAAGCTGAAAAAAAACGGAACATGGTTAAGCTCCCTCAAAACTAATTGTTGTTCACCTGTGAAAAAAAAGAAATAAAAGTAAATTTGGAAAAAAACCAATAGATAAACACAAAATCAAATATGGATACAGAAATGTACAGAGAGAGAGACACACACAGGGTCTATGCCAGTCAACCATTCTGAATATATTATATTTTTATCCAACAATGAGATGCTGCCCTAAAGAGGGTCTCTCTCTCTCTCTCTCTCTCTCTCTCTCTCTCTCTCTCTCTCTTTCTCTCTCTCTCTCACACACACACACACACACACTCAGCAACAGCAGCAAGTGAACAGGGGCTGTTAACAGCGTGTTTCTAAGTAAGTCAAACAGCTGTGAGCGGCTCAATTTGAATCCACCAATCAGAGAGGTTGTGTACTTTTTCCCCGCCAAAACTGGTGCACCAAGTGCAGGGTTTTACGCACAGAGAAACAGGTTTTTTGCAGTCTATTTGTCATATTGAGGATTCCCCTCAAACAAACGGCCAGAATTACTTAACCTTAGGGGCTAGAACTGTCATTCTTACACCGTTTTGTTCAGAAGGGATGGGGGAATCCTTAAGTGTTAACTATTTAAAATAAAAATATGAATTATTAGAGATATATGACACAGATGAATGGTTGGCTTAGAAGCCATGAAGGCCCCAATTTGCAAATTTTAATGTCCCAGCCCTCAGATATGATTGGCTGGTTGGGAAGCCATGAAGTCCTCAATATGCAAATTTGTATGTCTCAGCCCTCAGATATGATTGGCTGGCTGGGAAGACATGAAGGCAAAGATATGTAAATTTGAATGTCTCAGCCCTCAGATATGATTGGCTGGTTGGGAAGCCGTGCAGGCCCTGATATGTAAATTTGAATATTACAGTCCTCACAAAGGATTGACTCCCTGGGGACCTGCCAGAAATATATCAAAATACTATGATTACCCAGAAATACTCTAAAATGGCAGAAATACTATAATTAAGCAGAAATACTATATTAAGCAATAATCGTATAAAAAGCAGAAACACTGTACTATGATTTGGTAGAAAAACTATAATTAATCAGAAATACTATATTTGGCAGAAATACTATGTTTTAGCAGAAATACTATATTTAGCACAAATCTTATAAAATATCAGGAATAGTATGATTTAGCACAATAGTAATAACTTAAATAGAAAAATTGGAAAAGCAAAATGGACAGCTGAAAAAATGCTGAACATGATAAGGGTCCCTCAAATATACTTGTTAAATGAAAAAAAAATAACAGCCACACAATCACATATATGGTAAATGGTAAATGGCCTGTATTTATATAGCGCTTTACTAGTCCCTAAGGACCCCAAAGCGCTTTACATATCCAGTCATCCCCCATTCACACACACATTCACACACTGGTGATGGCAAGCTACAATTGTAGCCACAGCCACCCTGGGGCGCACTGACAGAGGCGAGGCTGCCGGACACTGGCGCCCTGGCCCTCTGACCACCACCAGTAGGCAACGGGTGAAGTGTCTTGCCCAAGGACACAACGACCGAGACTGTCCAAGCCGGGGCTCGAACCGGCAACCTTCTGATTACAAGACGAACTCCCAAACTCAGCGGAGCTAGAGTCACCGACATTACCTTCGGGTTCTTTTTCAACTAACTTGGTAGATGCATGCTGTTTCTGAAGATGTTTCATCAGATTAGAATTGCTGTTGAAAGAGTTTTAGAACCTCCACAGAGAGTACAGTTCACCACAATACTCTTTTCTTTTACCAACAGAAAGGAAAAATAATGTAGCAAAATGTGCTCCCCCTTCATGTAATAGCACAGCAAGGTCACGAGGTAGGTGATCAAGCAAAGGCCGCCATATCCTACAGAATGCATCACAATTGCCCTTTATAATGGCAGTAAGGCGCTCCATGGGAAACACCTTGAATGTTTCTCTGTACCATTGTGTAACAGTGGGGGACTGTCTCTGAATCCATTGAAACAGTACACAATCGCCTCGCTAAATGTAAAAGTTTTACATAACAAAAGCACAGACGACACAGAAGCCCTTCTATAGATGGACCCAGAGTGAACAGGACAGGGTTCAGTGGGATCGTCTGGTGAAAGACTGAGCGAAGCTCCATAGCAAAATCTTTCCGAAATCTAGTAATTAAAGGACATTGCCATATGCAATGGAAGTAAGTCCCTACATCCGTATTGCACTTTACACAAAGAGGAGAAATCTGAGGATGAATTTTATTTAGAAAACACTGGCGTACGCTGCAGTCTATGTACAATTCTGTAATGGCTTTCCTGGAGTCTGTTACAGGAAAACATTTTCTTGGCAGATCTAAAAGTTTCGGACCATGCTTCTGCACTAAGCTGAACTTCAAGGTCGGTTTCCCACTGAACCCTGGCCTTATCAGTGGTTACAAAATTCAGATACAATAATTTCCTTATAACAAAGAGAGATAAATTTTCTTTTTGCGATTATTTTCTCATTAAATTTAAGGAGAAAGCTTTCAATAGGATTTAAAGCAGGTTGATTGGCCTCAAAATTTAAGGGAATTTATAAAATTTCTTACTTTCAGGAACCCACAGAAGTGTTTCTGTATAATTAAATATAATTAAATTATATTTAATTTGAATTTGATTAAAGGCCATAAAACTACCCCTTTCAAACAGATCGCAAATAAATCTTATATTTTAGAATGCCAATCATCAAATATTACTAATGCCAATACCTGGAGCTATGGTGGAGGTATGATCCTGAGAGGCAACATTTGTAAGGATGTAATATTATGGGTAAAAACATTCATTTTGAGTAAACTTATTCTACCCATCCAAGATAAATAATAAATAAATAAATAACAATTTTATTTATATAGGCACCTTTCTAGACAGCGTCACAAAGTGCTGCACATAAGATAACAAATAATAAAAGGGTAAAACAGACAATATAAAACAGGCAAAAATTAACCAAAAAACAGGTTTTAAAAAGGTGAGTTTTGAGTTGTTTTTTTAAAAACAATTACCGAGTCCACAGTTCTTAATGTATGAGGGAGAGAGTTCCAGAGTCTCTGGGCCACAGTGGCAAAAGCTCTGTCACCCTTGTTCTCATCTTAGTCTGTTTTTATAGCAAGTAAGCCCTGATCAGATGACCTCGGGGACCTGCTGGGGACATAGGGCTGTAGCAGATCGGAGATGTAGGGTGGTGCCAGTCCATGCAAGGCTCTGAATGGTCAAAACCAGGATCTTAAAATGTACTCTAAATTCAACAGGAAGCCAGTGTAGCTGAGATAGCAATAGTGTCACATGTGAATACTTGGAAGGATTTTGTCAAACAGCCTAGCTGCAGCAATTTGCACAACCTGCAGACAATCCAGAGAACCTTTGCTTAGACACATAAACAACGAGTTACAATATTCCAAGCGTGAGGAAATAAATGCATGTATAGCTATCTTCAGATAAAGTGATCTGAAAACTGCTGTTCACAAACGCTGTCCATCTAATCTGACTGAGCTGGAGCTGTTATGGCAAAGAAGAATGGGCAAGGATTTCAGTCTCTAGATGTGCAAAGCTGGTTAGAGACCCTAAAAGACTGGCAGCTGTAATTGTAGCAAAAGGTGGTTCTATAAAAGTATTGACTCAGGGGGCTGAATAATTAAGCACACCCACTTTTCAGTTATTTATTTGTAAAAAATGTTTGGAATCATGTATGATTTCATTCCACTTCTCACGTGTACACCACTTGTATTGGTCTTTCACGTGGAATTCCAATAAAATTGATTCATGTTTGTGGCTGTAATGTGACAAAATATGGAAAAATTCAAGGGGGGCGAATACTTTTGCAAGCCACTGTAGATAGGGGGAGGTCATTCTATTGAGGTCATTCTTGATTGAGGCAACAATTGGTTTAAAGATCAACTTGTACAACTCTGTTGTGTCTACAGACACCCTAATACCTAAATTTGTAAAACCTGTGGTCGACCCACCTGAAATAAATTAGGAGGAGTGTCCCATGTCCCCCATCACCCAGTGGCAAAGCTTCAGATTATCATAATTTATTTTATACCCTGAAAAAAGGCCAGATTGATTCATGATATGTGTCAGTGCAGGAATAGATGTTTCTGGCTTAGTGACAAAGAGCAACACGTCATCTGCGTAAAGGGAAATTCTGTATTCAGTATCCAACAAGGTTACCCTACAGACCTCAGGGTCAGTTTCCAAAAGTTGATTCTGTTCATCTGGATGTAGCGTTTTCAGTAACTACTTCAGTCTCAGCTGACTGCAGGTTTCCCCAATCTTATAAACAAGACATTTGCATAATGACTGTCAGCTGAGACCGAAGAAGTCACTTGGATGAGTGACGAAACGTTTCTCCCACAAAACGCTACGTCCAGATGAACAGAATCAGCTTTTGGAGATTTACATACCTGGATGATTGAGCATGCATCAAGACCTCAGGGTCAGTTCTTATAGCCTTTGCCAGTGGCTCCAATGCAGTCCAAAACAGTAGGGGAGAAAGTGGACATCCATGACGCGTCCTCTACCAGTGGTAAAACATCTGAGACCGAGCCGCTAAACCAATACCCTTGCAGCTGGGGCCCCCATACAAACAGTTTGACCCACTTGACAAATTTCAGATCCCAAATGAAATCTGTCCAAAACATAAAATAGATACTCCCACTCAACACGATCAAACGCTTTCTCGGCATCCAATGACATTGCAAGAGCCCTATAATTGGTGTTCTGAGGAAAACTGCACAACCAGTTATGAGTCGGCGTACCTGGAGCGGGAGTATCTATTCTTGACCAAAACCCGTTTGGTCAGGCTTTATAAGAACTGGCAGGATCTCCTCCAGTCATCTAGATAAAATTTTGGACAGATCTTGCAATCTACACTGAGTAAAACTTACAGGTCTGTAAGATTTACACAGATTTGCAGGTTTATCCTTCTTTAGATCAGGGATATATGGGCAAGGTTTAAGGTGGGTGGGAAGTGTGCTCCTCTCAAGAGATTCTACATACATGTTTAATGAAGGACCCACCATATGTTTAGCCATTTTTTTGTAAAACTCTGGCCCAAAACCCATCAGGGCCTGCAGCTTTTTCCTGTGCCCCAATGGGACAGCACAAATTTAATCGACTTTCCTTCCTAAAGAAATTAAGATTATCATGAAACAATCTCCTTGCGTCTACAGTATTTTGACATTCAGGGGAATATAAGTCCTGATAGAACTCTTTCATTATTTTGCTGGTAAGTTTAGCCTCGAATTGTAAAAACACCTTTCTTATCTTTTAGAGAGGGTATTGCTTCAAATGCTCTCTTCCTGAATATCAGCTCACCTGGATCAGCCTCAGGCTCCGCACACGTTGTCCTCTGGCAGTTTTTATGGTCATGATCGGGCAAGTGGCGTCCCGAGGCGTAACGACCACTGTAACTCAGGTGTGGAGATGAGTTTCAGGAGGGCCACCTAATACTCTGCCTTACGTCAAAACACACCTGAGCTGTGGATCAGAAACACAGCTGTCAATCAGTGTGACGGTGCGGCTGAGGACGACGTAATTGACTGATCAACAGCTTCAGTTTAAAACATGAACACTCGTCAGAGCCCTGCAGGAATTTCTATGGCTAATGTAGTCAAAGGAGCTTGCAAAGAAAAGGCGCCTGGACTTCTTTAAGTTGCTTTTGAAAGACGTTTCACCTCTCGTCCGAGAAGCTTCTTCAGTTCTAAGGTCAAATGGTGGGGAGCCCCAGATTTAAACCTAGTGGGAGTATCCCCCCACAGAGGGACAAAAGGACCCCCTGATGATCCTCTAATCGAAGTCCAGGAAAGGCAAACAGTTATCCTTTGTGTCTTCCCTAGTGAACTTGATGTTTTATCCACAGCGTAATGTGCACAGTGAAGGATTTTGACCCAGGTGTCGTCTACATATCTGTACCAGTGGCTGGGTACTCTTCCTTTGAAAGAGTCAAGAGCCTTCCTTTCCACTTCCTCCATGTAAAGGTTGGCTACAATAGGTGACACGGGGGAGCCCATGGCAGAGCCATGTTTTTGTCTGTAGAAGCCTTCGTTGTATTTGAAGTATGTTGTGGTAAGGCAGAGGTATAACCAGTGTTGGGAAGGTTACTTTTAAAATGTATTCCATTACAGAATACAGAATACATGCCCCAAAATGTATTCTGTAACGTATTCCGTTAGTTACTCAATGACAGTAACGTATTCTGAATACTTTGGATTACTTAATATATTATCATGCTTTTTACAACAACGTGAATGTACTATTGCTGTGTGATTTATTACTATTACTGAAGGTCCGCGACTCCGAACTGTAGTAAAGGGACCTCTGACTAATACGGCGGGGTCCCTGTCGGCTCGTAGCCGAAAAATAGCTTTACTTTGTTGTGTGGGTCAACTTTTCTTGCGAGAGACAGAGAGAGGCGTTGAAAGGCTGCTCCAACGGAACTTATTGTTTTCGGAGGAAAACACGAACACGGTGTACAGTCGAGTCTTAATAGCTTACTTACAACTGGGCTCGTCAGGCTCTCTTCTTGGCTGAAGTGGTTATTATTATATTTACATGCTTCCAGCTCCCGTTTTTCCTCGATGACAACTCGTACCTTTCCACTCCCCTTTTTCTCCCTCCTCACGCTCACAGACCCATAACGTGTATGGCAGTCCATTCTCCCTGCAACACGGACTACACTGCCCATGATGCTACATTCTTTAGAGCTATGCTTGTAGCATTCTGCCTGTTAGCTTAGCACACAACAACAACAACAACAACGAAAAGGCGCTCTCTCACCCAGGAAACACACAGTCGCGAGAGAGAGAGAGAGCGTCGCCCTGTAACCATGGCAACCGTAACGCTGCCGCCTGGAACAACAGAACGTAGCTGTCAAACAAAACCCAAACAGTCCTGACCCGCGACAAAATGAAACAGGAAAGTACCGCAGTGTAATCCATTTATTTCAACAAAGTAACTGTATTCTGAATACCACCTTTTTAATAACGTGATTAATTCCCTTGACATTGAGAGCTATAATTTTTATGTTACTCATTGTAAAAGTTGTCAGTCATTTGACAAAAAGACCCATCATAATAAACACACTGTAGAAGATTTAACCCATGGCCTGGACTGGCTGTGCTGACATGAACAAAACCATCATAAACTAATGGCAAAGGAACCCTTACACACACAGCAAACTGCATAAGAATATAGGAATTAGGATAAACGTCAAAATATCACAAACCAGAAACAAACAAAACAAAACAAAAAAAAGAAAACGAAAAAGCCACCCACTGGGTGGTATTACAAGACCAGTGTAGCCAAAAGAAGTTTCACTCCACGGGAGAAAAGAAGAAAAGAAACAAAACAGAACCCCACCCCCGCTTCCCAAACCTGAATAAAATCGGGTTACTGTCAATTGTGAAACAAAATGAAAGACTGAGTAAACAATTCGTACTGTATACTAGATATTGGCCCTAAAACCACTTTAGGTACAAAGAATGAACAAATCTCTATTTTCCCTTTAAACTGTCTCTTTTCCCTCAAGCTGCAATAAACACTGTGGACTTACGCGTCCTATGGCGAGCTGAACCAATGTCATGTTCTAAGTTAAATCCAACAGTGCCACAGTTATACGGGACAAGTATCAGTTGTCTTTTAATCCAGCGCATTGATGAAACTTTGTGCATCTTTAGGCGAATCAAACTTGTTCTCAGCGCCATTGTGATTCAACACGAGCGTCGCTGGGTAGTGCATTCTGAAGCGGATGCCCTTGTCAAGGCATGACAAGAAGCATTAAATCCCCGTCGTTTCTCACGTAGGAAAAATCCTGGTGTATAAAGATCCGCTGTCCGTCGTAGTGAAGTTCTAGGGCCGCTCTCACTGCTGCCATGATCCGTTGTTTGTCTCTGGAGTTGTGGAGCTTAATAACCACCAGCCTGGGGTGAGCACCCCGCGGGCCAAGGCCCTGGTGTGCACGGTCAATATGAATGCAGGCTTTACCCGTGGAGCTGTTCCCCAGTCCAAGCATAGCAGGCAGCCAGGCTTCAAAAAACTGAATAGGACTCTCACCCTCTGCGCTTTCTTTCAGATTAATAATGCGGATGTTGTCACACCTGCTGCAGATCTCTAAATCATCCAAGCTTTTTGCCATGATCTTAATCTTCTCCTCAGCTTCAGCCAGTCTTCTGCAGACATTGAAAGTGTGGTTTTGGAGAAGATATGCTTCAGTGGGAAGTTTGCATTGCAACTTGCTGAGTCTATGGACATTAGTGGACATTCCCAACTCTTGGCCAATGTGCGTTTTGTGGATGGAGACTCCATCAGAGAAAACTTTCTATTTTGCAAGGTCTGCCAGAAAAGACAACAGGAGAGGAAATTTTTCGTGTTACATCCGAATATCTTGAACAAGGACGACTTAAGTGAGAAAACTGCATGTGTCTGCACTGATAGAGCAGCAGCCATGGTCAGGCGCCCCAAAGGTTTCGTTTGCAGAGTGAAAGCGATACACCAAGATGTTATTGTCACGCACTGTTTTCTGCACCGCGAGGCGCTCGTTTCCAAGACTTTACCATTCGCACGACATCATCCAACACAGGAGCTAGGTCTGCTGGTAAACTTTGTCAAAACTTCGTTGAATTTGGGTCTTCATTTCCTGCCAGAATATCATCTCTGTGTTCATCTAGACCAGGTTTCACACTGAGTGAGTATAAACAAACTGAGAGAATAACTTGCCATTATATGTACTGTATTAGGCTACAGTGTGTCATTTTGGAACAAGTTTGGTTGGTGGTGTGCCACAGGATATTTTTAATCTATAAAATGTGCCCTGACTCAAAAAAGGTTGAAAACACTGTTCTAGCCAACCATCTTCACCGGAAGTCCCCACAGATTCTATTCTATTCTATTCTCTTCTTTTCTATTAAACAATATGTAGGACTGCCTTTTTTACAGTATGAAACAAAGTGAGACGACTGTTCTTCTGATTTGGTGCTGTTTAAATAAAATTGAATTGAATTGTACTCAATGTCTTCATAGAGCAGACGTGCTGAAACCCCTCACCCCACACATACACACACTCAAAGGGTGAGTGATAGCTGTTGTCAAGCTGTGATTGGAAAAGTGGGCTATGTCTGAAATGACACATTACAGCGCTCGACAGCGACGTGGTGTCCTGAATGTTTCTCATCTACTGAGTCACCTGGAAGGATATTACACCTGAACACACACACACAGTGGTTAATGGGTTTTCCATGGGACTGACATCCCATCACATTATACAGTCAGAGCAGGAGGACTCCCTCACACATCCTCTGTCCCTCCTTCAGGCTGAGGGCAGACAGCCTCTCTCAGACCAGCAGCTGGACCAGAACCACAGAACAGAACCAGTGAGAACTGTTCTGAGACGGCCGCTGTGATTGGTTCTGCTGTTTCGAATGATAACTGTAAGGCAGGCTATGATTTGCGAAGCGCTGTCATTTAAATGCAGCACAGTCATTTTTGGAGCAGGTGGGCACAGTAAACGTGTTGCTGGTCATGACTGATTTGAATACAGTTAATCATGGAAAGTTTATTCAATAGTGATATTTACTATGCCACAGATACATGATGCATACATGGTATCATAGATCTTGTTAGGTGCTGGCTACCACTGGTTCCTGTGGATGCTACAGTGTGAGGCAATGATGGGTGTCTGCAGCAGCACAGCGAGGACTGAGGCTGGCTGGGATCAGCACACAGTAGCTAACGGTCCACACTGTGCTTTGCGGTTTTCAGGCACTGCGACCAGAAAACCAGAACCGGAGCAGGAGAAACAGTCGGACCACACGGTGAAGATCGCCGGCTCCATCGCCGGCATCCTGCTGTTCATCATTATCTTCCTGGGAGTCATCCTGCTGATGAAGAAACGGTAAGGAAATCACAAACACGGAAACAAGGCAGCCTGCAACTTTAGGACGCTGGGCTTTAAGAGTCCGTCGTAGTTTCACACTCTCACTGCTCTGTTTTTTACTTTTTACTGAGTGTAAGACTGAATTAGAGGATTCACTCTGGTCCTGCTTCTCAATGTGTTTGTTTAACAGGTGATCTGAAATCCATTTCACTGATTTTACTATGAGAATGGTGAGTTTAATGACCATTAATGACCTGCTGTGGACCTTAATGGCAAAGATACTCGCAGCTGATTTAGTTCAATATATCAATAATAACTTGATTGATAATGACACTAGCTACTGACGGGTGCGTTGTTACTTCTGAAACTTTATTTAGTACTAACGTTTCTGTGAGCAAGCCTTACGATTCAGAGGAGATGAAAACCAGACCTGAACCGACCGGCTGAGGAAGCTTATTGATAAAACGAGCAGGTCCACAGGTGCCCCTGAGTCCAGCAGCACTGGTGATGTCAGTGACATTTAACGAATTGCAGCTCGATTAGAGAAAGTCTGATCTTAGCTAAAAGGCTTTGTGACCAGAGTAGATGTGTCAGTCTAATCTGAGGCCGAGGTTCTTCAGATTTACACAATAACACCTCAAAGATGAGATGTTGGCATCACATAAACTGCAGTTCAAGGAATTTACTGAGCAGTTGCTGGTCAGAGGGAACATCCAGGTATCGTCAGCAAAGAGGACGCTGTGGACTGTCAGCTTCCTTATTTACCTGTTAAATCACAGGAAGCTGTTCCCAGCGTGGCTCACAGTGATGACGGAGAAACCTTCAGATGTGTGGCTGATGAAGCTCTGACCCTGATATGCAGAGTGTGAACCAGTGCTGCTCTCACCATGTTTGTGACGGAGCTGTAGTTACCTGTTCAGCCTGCTGACGGCTTCACTGAGGAGCTCCATCATTACACCACCCGTCATATCGAATCACCTGCTGGGTGCTGTGCTGAGTCAGCATTTGCTCTGGGAACCTCTAAAGCAGAATTACACAATCTATTAAACAAATATTACACAATGTTACAAACTCTTCTCCTCACAGACAGACACACACAGACAGCCAGACACACACAGACAGACAGACAGCCAGACACGCACACACACACACACAGACAGCCAGACACACACACACACATACACAGACAGACACAGACACAATGTTACAAACTCTTCTCCTCACAGACACACAAACAGACACGGCCACAGACACACACAGACACACACACACACAGTCACAGACACACACACACAGACACGGTCACAGACACAGACACACACACAGTCACAGACACACACAGACACACAGACAGACACTGACACACACACTGACACAGACACACACACACAGACACACACACGGTCACAGACACACACACACAGACACGGTCACACAGACACACAGAGTCACAGACACACACAGAGTCACAGACACACACACAGACACACAGACACACACACTGACACAGACACACACACGGTCACAGACACACACACACACACACACACACGGTCACAGACACACACACACACACACACACGGTCACAGACACAGACACACACACACGGTCACAGACACAGACACACACACACACACGGTCACAGACACACACACATACACACACAGACGGTCACAGACACAGACACACACACACGGTCACAGACACAGACACACACTGACACACACACACACACACTGACACACACACAGACACACACAACACACTGACACACACACAGACACAACACACACACACGGTCACAGACACAGACCCACACACAGACACACACACACTGATTCCTGTAACTCGTCCTTCGTCTCAGTCTCCTCATCTGTGTCTCGCTGGCTCCACTCAGCAGCAGTCACATGTTAATAATCACATGTGGATGTTGTATGTAAAACATTCAGCCTTACATGTATGTCAGTTGCAGCAGATCTGCCGTGTTCCTTTCCGATCCTCTGGTGCAGGTCTTATAACATGTCCACCCTCAAAATAACGAGCTTAAAGCAGTGTGATTTGATTCCTGTTTGATTTCCTACCAGTTTGACTCGATTCCAGTCATGATCTGACCTCTGAGATGCTGGAACAGTTTTTTTTAAGAATTAGTTTTCAAATCAGAACACTTTGTTAAATTATGTCTTTTCAATTCCGTTCTTTTCGATTGGTCACTCGATTCCTGATTGTTCAGGTCTATTGATTGGGTTAGGGTTAGGTTCCAGTTTGATTTGATCCCAGTATGATCCCAGTGTGACTGTTTGGGTCTGTCGATTGCTGTGAGAGCTGCACGTGGACGATGGGGCCTGTAGATGGTGGCGTCCACAGAGCGGGGGGAGCTGCTGCACTGAGGGGTTAAATGAGCGGCGTGTGGACCTTCTGATGAGCGTGAGATTTCCAGGAAGTCAGAGAGGAGGACGGTGTTTTGTACGTGGAGCGTAGCTGGACATCAAAGACGCGGTCGTGCCGGCGTGCTGGCGGTGACACTGAGGAAAATGAGGATGAATAATAGAGCAGATTGCAGCAGTAATCACCATTAAACTGTATCTGGACCCACTTTATTCTCCAACATCAAACACACGGCCCCACTGGGACACACTAACACACACACAGCGCACACACTGATTTATTCTGCACACACACTTAAACACAGACAGAAAAGCTTCTGTGTTTGTAGAACGTCAAAGATAAGAGAGAAATTTAGATGAAAGAGCATTTTATTCTTTTTTTCCAGAGTCGCCTCGAGCTGAATGGCTTCAGGCAACGCAGACACAGGCACACACTTTTTACTTCACACACACAAACACACACTTCTTCTAAAGCGTGTGTGTGTGCCCAGTTTGAGTCGCACTCATGTGTTGGGTCGATCGAGCTGTGATCTCCCTCACAGATATTAGAGAGAGAGCGAAAACGAGACGGCTGCTCGGCCTCTAATGAGGTTTTTAATGTTGACAGGGTGCGTTTGATTTCCACTCTGTGACCAAACGGGGGTCAGACTCATTACAGCGGGCGTGAAAACAGGAAGCTGGATGTTGAAGCAGTAATGCAGAGTGATGAGACCGCGGCTCTCAGACGTCCCCAGCACCGCCGCTTCCTGTCGTCAGGCTTCAAGCTGCCCAGTGACAGATGCTGATTAATCTGCCTGCAGCTGTTGATGTGCACGGGTGCATCAGTGAGAGCGAGGATGCTGAAGAAAAGCTTCTGCACTCATCAGGAGCCGCTCCATTTCCAAACACCACAAAACAAGCCAAACGCACGATGACCTTTGAACCCCTGAAAGCTTGCATTTTGTGCCAGCAGTGACTCAGACAGCAGAGAGAGAGCTGATTGAATCAGTGAGGTGGTTTCTGTCACAAGCAGAGAAACCTGAGGCGTCTTAGCGCTGAAATCCCAAGGACGACTCCCAAGGTTAGCATGCTGCCTCGCAGTTTTAAAGAAAGTCAGATATAATGCTTTCATCCTTTGGTCATACTCCAACGCTGTGCTGCTTTCATGACATTCAGCCTTGTACTTTTTCTCTAACACCGGAGGCTGAGCGCTGAAAAGCAGCTTCCTGCTTTCAGCACAAACCAGAGTCGGGCCTGACACATCGTACAAATACAGCCATAGACTCCACGCTTTGAAGCGTTCCTCTATGTTTGTTTTAGAAGAAGTTGGCATATTTGGACAAGAGGTTGGAGCGCTAATTTGTACAAAAGGACAGGAACCTCACAGCAGCTTTGTTATTGGTCACATGATGTCATTAAAAGGCTCCAACAGCACAAACACAGTGCACAGGTCCAATTCAGGGGAAGCTAGCAGACAGCTAGCAGCTACCTGTGTCACCATCCACCTGTCAGTCACAGAGGCCACGCCCCTAATAATGCAATGCCTCGGTTTCCACGCATGCAACAAACAAACAAACAAAATCCTGTTAAATGCATGTAGACGTGGACTGACAGCTTGATGTGAAAGTCATCTCGATGTGTTGACTGGTGTCAGCGTGAGCTCAGACTAACAGCCTGTTGTTAGACATGTGGAGGACCCAGAACAGAGCCCAGAGGAACCCCACGAGCTGCTGATTGGTGACTGCATGTGGAAACACTCCTGCTGTTTCTCACTGAGGGTGATTTGATATAAACATGTTTCTTCTCTTTTCTCAGTCCAGGCTAACCACCATGTAGCTGTCTGTACAGAGGAGTAAATACCACATGAGCTATGTACACACTCCTCTGAACCAATCAGACGTGATCCTCCCCTCGTACACTGGTGCCAGCCAATCACCGCTCTCCACTGCTCTCCTTCACACAGTGATTGTCTGTTCTCTCTGAGACATTAATCTGTGGTTTCCTTTTTCTGTTTCTTTCCCTCCATCTCATCACTCCCTCCGCTCCGCCCCCCCACCACTCAGACGAAGAAATTATCACTCCTACACTTATTACCTGTAAGTAACCTGTTTGACCTCTGACCCCTCACCTTCACACTGACATCAAAGCTGAAACACTGAATGTGTCCTGCCTGTAACCCTGATTACCCTGAACCTCTGACCTCTGACCCCGATTGTTGATATTTAATCCCTGAACAGGTGATCTACCTGTGAGCAGCCCCTCTCTCTGTAGTCTGTAATTAATCTGATCACCTTAACCCATAGGTTTAACCTTTGACCCCTAACCCAGAAACCAGAAGAAGCATGCCTCAGTGTCAGGTCTCCACCCCTCTCCTGACCTTTGGCCCCTGGTGTTTAGAGCATGTTTTTTCTCCAGTCTAACCTGTAACCCGGGACACGACCTTAAACTTTAGGTGTGAGGTTTCCTTTGACCTTTAACCTCTGCCACATCATGCACTCTGACCTCTGACCTCAGCCCTGTGTACTGTAGCATGAGGGTGATGTTTACTGACATGTTGGTGGAGGCGGCGTTACCACGGAGTCCAGATGCTGGGACGTCCAGAAAGGCAGATGCTTCTCTGAGGAGCAGAGCAAAAGCGTGACTCTTTTGTTGTCATGGTTGTCATGGCAGCAGACACTGAGGGTCAAACCCTGAGGAACCCCACACAGCATCGGTGAGGATAAGGAGAGCTCCTCAGTTCAGTTTTCTTTGTCTTCCTGAGACCCGAGAGAAACGAGAACAGCTGAGATATCAGTGAAAGCCCAGGATGTCCTCTGTTTGGGACATCATGCCTAAGCTGGGTAGCTCAAATGAGTCAAAAGATACAGACCAAAATCAAGTGTCCATTACAGAGGACATAAATGAATAGACTGGGTCTCAGGAACAGCACCAAATCACAACAACAGTTCCCTCACTGTGCTTCATTTTGTAAAGACCCGACAATCATTTCACCTCCTATGAGCAAGCACTTGGTGACAGTGGGGAGGAAGAAACCTCCAGGAGATCCCCCAGCAGCCTACACCTATTACAGCATAACTAAGGGAGGATTCAGGGTCACCTGGTCCAGCCCTAACTATATGCTTTAGCAAAAAGGAAAGTTTGAAGCCTGATCTTGAAAGTAGAGATAGTGTCTGTCTCCTGAATCCAAACTGGAAGCTGGTTCCACAGAAGAGGCGGTGTGAATGTCCCTGAGGGCCTAGAAGTAAGAAGTTCACTCTGACCTGCAGAACCATTAGCTTTTTCAGGTGAAAGCATTAAGATGGGTTTAATCCAGCCTTGTTTGTGCTCTGATGTCTTAGAGAAGGCACGGATAACTTTGAAGTTTTAGGGTTCTGTGAGTACATAAAAACTAAACTGATGCTATGGTGTGAATCCTGTAGATATTCTTCTTCTGCTTCACACTCAGTGCTTCTAGTTTCTCAAACGGAGCAGAAAAGTGCAGGTAAACCATGTACAGGCTGCCTTTATTTCATGCAGGCAGGAATAAAGAGCCTGACACCTTTCTGCACTTTTTATGTGTGTTGTCGAGCAGCCAACATGCTTCTAAGGAACCTTATCAGTTGGTGGTTAGGCCAACTCGTGTGTATAACATCCTGTATTCAAACATCCTGTTGTTACCCTTCATTTCACACTTTTCACTGAAACATTTTTAAGTGTTGTTTGGCTTAATTTTCTTTTACAAAGTTATAATTACAAACATAGTCAATTTAAACAATCTTGAATTGTTTAGGGGTTAGTCATGGCATTACACTAAATTATCCAGGTATCTGGATTTTTTTCTTTGCATGGAGTTTCTTTCCTTCTGTGCCTTGTAGTTAGTCGTTTTTTAACTGCAAACCTTTTTTTTTCTTTTTTTGCAAGACAGCAAGGCAATGATCCAACACACACCGGCAAGTCCACCTCTAAATGGCTCCAAAAACAAAAAGAGAAACAAGTGCTGCATTTGCTATATAAGTCATTTATATTTAGCAATTTCTATCATTTTTAAGGGTAAAAAAAAAAAGTCACGCTGTTGACGTAGAAGTCCCAAAAACACAAAAACACGTATCAAATACGACACGCTTTTCTTTAAAGGGTTAATCACAGCTGGAATTAACTGATAAGACCCCGAAATTCTCACACTCACACAGGTTTCGCCTTTAAATCAGCAAAATCAGCTTTCTTACTCTGATATCAGCGATACCTAGGAACAGCCCTGGTGTTGTTCTGTGTTTTGTTTCTTTTCAAATGAGTTGTCTATGAATATATTAAAACACTTGTATTACCGTGAGCGTTGATAACCAGAAAATTGCTGTTTTTACAGTTCTGACACCTGTTGAATCTTCACATGAAACGATGCGACCACATAAAAAGTCCTTCTGCAGACCTTGGAGGACTTGGGAGGTGATGACTTCAAAAAATTCAAGTGGATACTGTGTCAGAGGGGGCCATGGAGGTTTCCCATCAATCCCAACAGTCGGCTGGGAACGCAGACAGGCTGGACACAGTCGATCAAATGTTCCAGACCTACTCAACCAATACCGTTTAAGTTACTAAAATGGCTTTGGTGAGATTGACAAAAATGATCTGCTGAAAAATTTGAAAGACATAACCTCAGAACCCACAGGTAAATCAGGGAAGGATTAATAAGTGGGATATTACAAAAGTTTATTAAGAAGAAAGCAATAAAAAACATTGATTAGGTCACCTGTTCATATGTCATAACCATCCATAGCATTGATAGACCCGCCGGTCCAGCCAAACACCCGAAATGAAATTACTGTCATGTTTATTGATGAGTTAGTCCTGACCTTGAATCTATTTGTTCTTGTTTTCTATATGGTTAATGCAGAAGTGCACAGTTTGCAAGTTTGAATCACTGCCTTTTTAAACATGATTGTATTCTTTTTAAATATATTAATTAAATATATATTGCTTGATTGGTTAAACTAATTGGGAGGGTGGTTTAGAGTTCATTTAAAACTGTTATAAAACCTACTAACAACATATGATTTTAAAATGAGGTTTCCTAGTCAACATACCCAGATCCTCTCTCCCCAGCCATCACCTCCAGCTAGTGAAGAGATGAAATCTCCACAGCATGTCCTGGGTCTGCTCCAGGCCTCATTCCTGTGGATGCCTGAGAGGCAGAGCCAGTCACCTTTCTGAGAAAGCTTATTTCTCTCTGATTGACTGGTACAATGTCCGCATCATCACTACTTGTTATTAATCTCTTCAATCTGCCTTGAAGAGAATGGCAACCTCAACATCGAGTTTACCGGAAGCCCACCACACATGGACCAGTACCTCCTCTTTGACTCCCATCACCCTCTGGAACACAAACTTGGAGTATTAGGACCCTACACCACCGGGCAGAACATGTTCCCTCTAAGCCTGAAGGAAAAAAAGAAGGAACACACGCATGTAAAGGAAGCACTCAAAATGACTGCACATGAACACAATGTAATGGTGCTGGTATGTAGGCCATCCCAATACCTTGCACTATTGTACTTACGTTACAGGATGACTCATCACTGACTGGTTAAAACATCGGCCAATAGAAAATGATTGTGAGCCACCCGTGACCTTAGTATTCTCACGGGCTTCTGATCCCCAGGAAACCCTGTTAAGGAGACAAACCATCAAAAGTGAAGGGTTTAAAACACTTTCAGGTTCACTCGTGGTCACATTAGAGGGGCAGTTTAGCGACTTGACTAGGCCAACCCCTTTAGCTTGTTTTAATTGCTTGGGCACTGTTTACGTTTAAGAGCCAAACACTCAGAACTATATGCCGTACGTTCCCTTTCTTTGGCTTCAATTCAAGACGAGCCAAATATACCTTTAACGTGCACCAACACTGGATTACTGGATTCGACAGAGAGGGCTCAAACCGTGGAAGAGAGGCTGGGGGTTTTTCCCCACCGTTTGACCACAGTAGTGTCACTGTCCCTCCTCAGCACAAACCCAGGCTGATCGAGGTTTCAAAGACCGACGCTGCACCCAGTGTCCCGTCCAAAGGGAACATTTCCCAACCCAACCCACTGACTACAAGAGACTTTAACTCGCTCTTCTTCATGGTCTCTAGCCACAGGGATTTCATATGCGCGCGGCAACAGCACATAATCCTCCTTCCTACATGCATCAAGCTGGTTCTATGCAGGCTTAGCTATAAAATCACCCAGGCTAAACTGTGCCATATTCAAAATTTATCCCAGCGAGCCCCCACTTACTTCAAATACAACGAAGCTTCTACAGAAAAAACATGCTGTGCCATGGGCTCCCCTGTGTCACCCTTGTAGCCAACCTTTACATGGAGGAAGTGGAAGGAAGGCTCTTTGCTCTTTCAAAGGAAGAGTACCCCGCCACTGGTACACGATATGTGGATGACACCTGGGTCAAATCAAGACAGAAGAAGTGGAATCCTTCACTGCGCACATTAACGCTGTGGTAAAAACATCAAGTTCACCAGGGAAGCACAAAGGACAACTGTTTGCCTTTCCTGGACTGTGCTGTGGACTTGAAGAGAATGGCAACCTCAACATCGAAGTTTACCGGAAGCCCCACACACACGGACCAGTACCTCCTCTTTGACGCCCATCACCCTCTGGAACACAAACTGAAGTAATCAGGACCCTACACCACCGGGCAGAACATGTTCCCTCTAAGCCTGAAGGAAAAAAGAAGGAACACACGTATGTAAAGGAAGGACTCTAAACGTGTGGCTATCCTAAATGGGCGTTTATAAAGTCAGCAAAGAGGCACAGAAAAGAAGATCAGACACCAGCAAGGGAGGATAAGAACGACAGACGCAACAACATTGTCATCCCCTATGTAGCCGGTGTATCAGAAAAACTCACGGAGGTTTTCTCCAAGCATGACATCCCGGTGCATTTCAAACCCAGCAACACGCTCAGACAAAAAAACTGGTTCACCCGAAAGACAAAACTACCAAAACACAGACTTAACAATGTGGTGTATGCTGTACAGTGCAGCGAGGAATGCCCAGACCTCTACATCGGAGAGACCAAACACCACTTCACAAGCGCCTGGCACAACACAGAAGAGCCCCCTCCACAGGACAAGACTCAGCAGTCCATCTGCATCTTAGGATAAAGGACACTCTTTCAGGTGCCAATGTTCACATTTTGGACAGAGAGACAGATTGGTTTGAAAGAGGAGTGAAGAAGCCATCTATGTCCACTGTGAGCGACCATCTTTGAACAGAGGAGTTGTTTACGACACCAACTGTCTGCCATCTATAATCCAGTTTTGAGTCCCTCCCAGAGCCTTCATGCCCACTCACTCCTGGCCATCTGACCTCAGGAATTCGCATGATAAGGTGGAGCAGGTTTCACAATTAGCTCACCCGAAACCCTGGCTGATTGGACCCACACCCGTTTCACACCTTGGCTCAGGCGATTAGAGGATCATCAGGGGGTCCTTTTGTCCCTTGTGGGGGGAAACTCCCACTAGTTTAAATCTGGGACTCCCCACCATTTGACCTTAGAACTGAAGAAGCTTCTTGGATGAGAGGTGAAACATCTTCAGCAACTTAAAGAAGTCCAGCGCTTTTCTTTGCAAGCTCCTTTGACTACGATGACCCTGGATGACTGAGAACCTTCCAGAACATCTCTACTCTCTCTCACCATCCTGTCTTCCTTCTCTCACTCCAACTGGTCACATCACTCCCACCATACCCAGAGATACCTAAACACCTTCATTTTGGGCCGCAACTTGTCCCTGACCTGGAGTGAGTATTCCACCTTTTTCTGGCTAAAGACCAGGCTGGAAACCACCACCTGATCAAGCCAGCCGAACCACATCGTCTGCAAAACATAGAGATAGATTCTGAGCCCATCAAAGTCAAAGCCTGCTCTGCCATCTGGCATGTCTAGAAATTCGTCAATAAAAACTGGCAACACCGTTTAGCCTCTCTAACACATTTTCACAAAAACCTCCAACAGGATACTTCGAGGGACGTCATTGAATGCCTTCTCCAGGTCCACCTACATGTAGCTTAGCTGGGAAAACTCCCAGACACCCTCAAATTCATTGAGAGGATAAAGAGCTGGTCCAGTGTTCATGACCAGAAAAAAACCCATATTGTTTCTCCCATATCTGAGGCACTAATGGATGAACTCCTCTTTCCAATCCCATGACATAGACCTTGCCACCGAGTCTGACAGTGTGATTCCCTTGTAGCTGGAGCACACCCCTGCTGAGTCCCACAGGCTACCAAGCCCAACAGGACTTCTTCAGCTTGATAGCTGTCTTCCCTTCCGTCCACCATCTAGTTTGGGGATTACCACACGACAGGCACCAACTACCTTGCAACTGCAGCGCCTTGCAAAACTCCAGGTGTTGATCAGTTGACAGCTCAGCTCCTACTCTTCACCTGAATGTCCAGAACATGTGGCCACAGATTCGATGATATGGTTACCCAATCATCATAAGATAGATAAGATAACCTTTATTAGTCCCACCTATGGGAAATTTTGTCAAGGTCATATACCTCTGACCTGTGACCTAGCTAAAAACTAACAGTTTTGGCCGTATGTCACTCTTGTGTGTCATTCAGGCTTTCTGGCCTATCTAGAGGTAGAGGGGACCGAGACAGCTCTTTGTCAAGAGGCTAGCAGACATACCACTCTGGTAGTGAATAAACACCTGATGGCCGACACCACTTTCCTGTTGATAATCTTGGCCATCCTAATAAATTTGAAATGAAAAGAAAAGCAGAGTGAAAAAGGCAAGTTAGTGTACGACACTTGATTCTTGATCATTGAATTTTCTGTCAGTATCTTTCTCTTTGATTTGAGATATTAGGTAGACAGGCATGCTCTGTAGAGGTTTTTAAAACTAAGCTGAAGACACATTTGTTCACCCTATCTTACATGTCTTGATTCTATGCCTTCTAGTTTTTAAATTCTTACTGTTTTTAACTTGTATTGTGTTTTTTTACTTGTATTGATATGTATCGCTTTATTTATTTATCTTTTAGTTTCAAATAGCTTACGACACTTTTTTGTAAAGCGCTGTATAAATAAAGTATATTATTATTTTATTTAATATTTTTTTTCTCTTTCAGAGATTCCGAGATTTGTCAGCACAGTTCAAGTCAATCTGAAGAAGAGGTTACAGTGTGTGTTTGGGGATTGCTAAAGCCAGGAAACAAAACAATTCTGAATCAGATCTACAACGAGCTCTACATCATAGAGGGAGGGACTGCAGAGGTCAGTATAAACATGAGTCACTCAGATTGAACAGCCTCAGGAAACTAGACAGACAGAAGCAACAATTAGACAGGAAGCCATCTTTTGGCCTCACCTGGAAGAGTGAACCAATCAGAACAGTGCTGACATGGGAGTGGCTGGATTGGGAAAACAGTCTTAGCACACAAGTTCACTCTGGACTGGGCTGAAGGAAAAACAACACCAGGACTCCAGTTCTGTTTCCATTCACTTTCAGCGAGTTTGAATGTGCTGAAAGAGGAAAAGTTCAGCTTGTGGAACTTGTTCCATCACTTCTTTACTGAAACCCAAGAACAGGAATCTGCAGCTTTAAGACTTCAAGGTTGTGTTCATTTTGATGTCTGGATGAGTGTCGACTTCTTCTGGACTTCAACAAAACTAAAATCCTGACTGATGTTACTGAGTCCACCTCAGTGAATGTGCTACTGACCAACCTCATCAGGGGGGAAATTGCTTCCCTCTGCTCACCTATGGATAACCACAAACCTGCAGCAAGCCAATCAGATCCCTTCTGACTGTGTTTGTATGGTGACAGAGATCAGAGGGTTTACTGACCCCACAAAAGGAGGAGTACTCAGGAAGAGATTCAGAGATAGGGGCAGGCTGGCAGGATCATCTCCCCACATTGAGACATCACGAAGCCTCCACACATGTGCCACATCCAGTCTTCTGCTGATCACTGCTGCCGTTCTGGAAATTTCCTAAAACAACAGAGTGGGTAGAGATTACCCAAGACTTTAACTGATATGTACAGCACTTCCTGGTGCTACAAGCCAAAGGGAAGAAGGGCAAGTCTAATGGCGGAGCTGAAGAGATCATGGTGGAGTCCTGAAATCAAGAAGATGATTGCGTATCTGGGAAACTTGCCTTTATCAGCTTCAGAAGGAAACCTTGATCTTCTATGATCAGACCTGACAGGTGTGGCCTCGATATCAGTGATTGCTTCAGTGTACTCAGGATGTTCTCACACATATTAAAGAGGAGAGAGGACTGTCACCAGGACAGGTGTTCTTCTTCACCCATCTGAGTGTTCAGGCGTTTCTGGCTGCTCTTTTTGTCCATCTGACCTTCATCAACTCTGGAGTCAACCTGCTTAAAGAAAAAACATATCAGTTGTCTAAAGTTTTCAGAAACAAACATACAGTAAACAGTTTTACAAGCGTCTGTGAACGAGCCTTCACAGAGTCCAATGGACACCCTGGACTTGTTCCTCCGTTTCCTCCTGGGTCTTTCAATGCTGAACAATGAGAGTCCCTCACCAAGCCTGCTGACAAGTAGGAAGTATCTCACAGATAAATCAGGAAATAGTCCAGTACATCAAGAAGAGATCAACTGAGAACCTGTCTGCAAGATGCATCAATCTGTTCCACTGTCTGCACGAATCAGTGATTGTTCTCTCTGTGGAGGAGATCCAAACAGTCCCTGAGATCAGGAAGTCTCTCCACAAATAACTGTCTCCTGCTCAGTGGTCAGCTCTGGTCTCTCCTTCTACTGTCATCAGACAAAAGATCTGAATGGTTTTGACCTGAAAAAATACTCTGACTCAAATTCAGGGAGGCCTTCTGGGCTGCTTCCAGTTTCCAAAGCTCCAAGAAAGTGCTGTGGTTGGAGTATTAATAATTTATTAAGTTTAAGTTAAGTTCCTAAAAAGTAAGAATTACTTCTAAGTCTGTGTTATTATTGCTTTTTTTTTCTTAGGCTGAGGGTTTGGAACCTCCAGAGAGAAGCTGTGAAGCCTAGCCACAATCCCAGCTCCCATCCAGTATGTAAAAGAGCTTGACCTAGTGAAACCAATTTGTCCCACAGGGATGAAGCGACTTTCCTCTGGACTGAGAGTACAGCACTGTACTTAGGCAGTCTCAGGTAGATCTTAAACACTGCAGAATTGTGTAATTCTTTCATGTCATCTTTCTTGCTCAATGTCAAGGACACCATCAGACATCATAAATTTAGTGTCATAGTCCATATATACAGTGTCATACATGGATGTATGCATGACAAACATTTGCAACAGATATTTGCTTTACTGCCTCATCAGATGAATTTTTAAATGAATATCTATATCAACAAATCATGTAATATTAAGCACACTCACAAAAATGTGCACAACTTAGACATCAGAAATCAGTACTTTTGATTTATCCGCACAGGGAGGTTCCTGTTAATTGTCGTGGACTAATTGACTATTTTCATATCAGTTTTAAGGAGTTTGCAAATGGGTCAGAAATGCAGCTGTAATCTCTCTGGGGCTCAGCTCTGAAGTCCAATCTCATGATCTGAAAGAGCTGGAGCTGAGTTCCCAATGACCTACGGGATTCAGAGTGGAGAAACTCTGTGGTTTTCTGGAGAGTCAGAAATGCAGACTGGAGACTCTGGGTGACACCTGGTTTTAGCTGAGCACTGAGATGAATATAATGTAACAATGCTTTACCCTGATAGATTCATCAGTAACTTCAATCATAAATAAACACTGAATGAATGGTACCGTATGTTTTTCCACGAGGTAACAGTGGAATTCTACTTTCATATGAATGCACTTTAATTTTATGCATTTGCTAATGCTACGATAAAATAGAAAAACAAGAAACGCGTAACATCAAGTAAATTATAGTTTATCTCAGTCTTTGCACTGCCAGGCCTTGGGTTACACTGGAATTTTAAAAGCTGTTAATGTTAATGTTATCATTGAAAGAGTTGCTGAACTGGGCTACATGTCTACAATGGCTTTTATTGAACTTCTACTGAATGTGGGGATGTGTGAAAATTCTATTTTTAGCATGATCATATGTCCAAGTTTCACCAAGTCAATTGCATGCCAGCAAACACCTACTCTAGGAAAATGTCTCAACTTTTTGCTGCAATTCACACAGGTTCTTTCTATTGCAAATTAAAAATACCAGTGGGTTCACTTACCATGGGTTAAAATATCCAGTGTGTTATGCCATATTTATTGTTTTCACACATGTTATAAAATACCAGCCCAAATATTCATTTAAAATTTATTATGCAGTGCCAAATCACAATAACCCATTGCTCAAGGGCGCTTTATATTGTAGGTAGACCTTACAATAATACATACAGATAGGAAAAACCCAAGTAGTCATATGGACGCCCCTATGACAAACACTGTGAGACAGTGTTTGAAAGAAAACACTGTCCCTTTCCACAACAAGTTGGCCTCCAGTGAAGGAAACCCTCAGCAGAACCAGGCTCAGGGAGGGCACGCGGTTAAAGGGGGCGGGACCTTCCGTCAAACCAAACCACCAACCAAACACACCTTATACAAAAATCCACACTAACTACAACAGCAACGCTGCACACTTCCACTCTCAAAAACCGGAGCCTGACTCTAGCTCGTAACCCGTTGCCCTCCAAACTTGTCACTTTTCATTGTTACACATCATTTAATTTATAGACATGGTTTGATTTCTTTGCACGCATGCTTGGATGGGTTGTTACCAACGTCTGGTGAGCATTTCACATCAGTAGCACCTTATACTTTTACCTCATCAGTGGTCTTTTCCCCTAAACCTGTGGAGCCCAAACAGAACGAGACTGTACCTTTGTACCAGCAGAACAGTCGTATGCAGTACCAAATGCTGCAGTCTTTCCTCGGGAAACTGAAATATATTTACTTTAAAAATTGGTGACGTATTAAAGATTTATTTTACACACTGTGTTTATTTTAATGAATTCTATTCTATTTGTTATTTTCATGTAAAAGGTGGACCTCTTCTTGCTCCCTCCCTGAGCTTTTCCTGGTTTCTTGTGTTGCAGGCTCCTCTAAGCATCATCGCTGTTTCAAGCCTGCAGTTTCAGATGATTCGGATTCATTAACCTACACACAACGCTAAGAACAAAACTGATTGTGTGTATAATTCTGTGTGCACTTTAGTTTGCACAGTCTGAGAGCGTTTGGTGTTGGTGAATAAAGGCCTCTGAAAGTGTCAGGAAATATGTGCCTTCCTGTGACTGCAGAGAGGAGGGGCTACACTGCATATAAGAGGTAGCTTTGAAAAGCTTTAGGACTTCCAGATCAGACTCCACTTCACAGCTGACAGAGCAGGAACAGAAAAACAAGGTGAGTGTTGGTCCACATTCTTCGACCTGGTGATATACTTCATGTTCTAACAGTATTTGTATTGAATAGACCTGTTTGTTCAGACTGATAGTAGAGTAAAATATTCAGATAGAACAAATGCCTGACAGATATGTATGGGAGCAGTGGTGACACAGGGGTGAAAGAGTCCTGTGACCACCCACTGTGGCAGCACACGTAACACTTACTGCTGGTCTTTATGCCACAGCTCAAGGTGTAAGGCACATATATGCTTGCAAACTTCCATATTTTAAAGCTTGGTGCAAGGGGAAAAAAAATCACGAATATAGAAAATTAATTGACAGTAAATTAGTAATATTACTGAAGAAAAGCACCACAATAAGTCTGCAGCTCCTGCAGGACGCCCAGGGAGCCTCCTCTTCCCTTTATTTTGTTCCTTTTTGTGTGGAATGTGATTATATCCTCTTAAAGTGCATAAGTTCAGGGCAGAAGTTTAAAAGGCAATTCCTACAATTGTTGAAGTGCCAGAATAGTCCAATCAGTTACCGCCAGCATTCCTCCAATGTAAATGTGATAAGAATAAAGGAGGAAATAAAAGGCATTAAAGAAGGACACATGCAGATCTAAGACAGTACAGCTTCTGTCGTGACTGACAGTAACGGTGGGGAGAAAGAGACTGACACTTTTAAATGTGATCGATTAGAACAACCAAAACACGTTTTATGTGGTAACATATATTTGAAGTCTTTGCTTCCATTTCTCATCAATTTAACCTCTTTGGAAACCCAAACATGTACAGTGAGGGAGTTTCAGACCCAGGTTTTAGTCAGGGGTGGGACTGAACTCACATGTACGCCTCAATCATTCACTTTACTGCAGTCTCACATTCACTAGCTGGGACCACATCCTCTGTAACGATGGGTGATGAGGGATGAGGAAGTGTGAACTGGTGCTCCGGTTTGGGGAAGGCAAAAATGACCTCATATTGAACACCTGTAAGTTGAAGGAAATGAGATTTCCAAAGTTTCCGGCCTCCCCTCCAGCCTGTGAACGCTTGTGGGGTGGACATAGGGTTGATATCAAAATCTAAATATCTAGACTGCCAAATCACCTTTTCTTTTTTGTTAAGGGAACTAAGATCCGTTGATATCTGCAGTAAAATGCTGCAGATGTTCTATAAGTCTGTGGCAGCAGGTGTGCTGTTCTGTGCTGCAGTCTGCTGGCAAGGAATCATCAGAAACAAGGATGCAAGGAGACAAACTAGTGAGGAAAGCTGGCTCTGTAATTAAAGCCAGACTGGACAAGCTGGGAGATGTGATGGAAAGATGCACACTAAAGATGTTAGAAGCCTGAACAACTTTGATCACCCACTTTATAACATCTTTATGGAACAACGTTAATATTGGTAGACTCCTCTCTCTGTTTTAACGTGTGTGGGGGTTACTTTATGAGATTAAAATAAGGCATATTTGTTTCTTCCAGTCTGCTCTGTGATGTAATTTTCTAATGTGGAGTATGTGATTTTTGCTTTTTTTGTTCCACCAGTACAAATGTCAGATTAAAGAGTTCTGTGATTTAAATCATTTTTCTGTGGCCATGATTGGAGGACTGAGAAGGAACTGTTACACTGAGGGAGGGGTTTCACTTTGATGGCTGCTATGTGATTCATCCAGCATTTGTGGTCATCTCCTTCTGTCTTAGGCAGCGCTGCGCGCTGAGGGTGAATGTCCCTGAGGGCCTAGAAGTAAGAAGTTCACTCTGACCTGCAGAACCATTAGCTTTTTCAGAGTGAAAGCATTAGAGATGGGTTTAATCCAGCCTTGTTTGTGCTCTGATGTCTTAGAGAAGGCACGGATAACTTTGAAGTTTTAGGGTTCTGTGAGTACATAAAAACTAAACTGATGCTAATGGTGTGAATCCTGTAGATATTCTTCTTCTGCTTCACACTCAGTGCTTCTAGTTTCTCAAACGGAGCAAGAAAAGTGCAGAGTAACCCATGTACAGGCGTGCCTTTATTTCATGCAGGCAGGAATAAAGAGCCTGACACATTTCTGCACTTTTTATTAGTGTGTATGTCGAGCAGCCAACATGCTTCTAAGGAACCTTATCAGTTGGTGGTTAGGCCAACTCTGTGTATAACATCCTGTATTCAAACATCCTGTTGTAACCCTTCATTTCACACTTTTCACTGAAACATTTTTAAGTGTTTGTTGGCTTAATTTTGCTTTTACAAAAATATATAATTACAAACATAGTCAATTTAAACAATCTTGAATTAGTTTAGGGGTTAGTCATGGCATTACACTAAATTATCCAGGTATCTGGATTTTTTTCTTTGCATGGAGTTTCTTTCCTTCTGTGCCTTGTAGTTAGTCGTTTTTTAACCGCAAACCTTTTTTTTTTCTTTTTTTGCAAGACAGCAAGGCAATGATCCAACACACACCGGCAAGTCCACCTCTAAATGGCTCCAAAAACAAAAAGAGAAACAAGTGCTGCATTTGCTATATAAGTCATTTATATTTCTATTTCTATTTCTATCATTTTTAAGGGTAAAAAAAAAAAGTCACGCTGTTGACGTAGAAGTCCCAAAAACACAAAAACACGTATCAAATACGACACGCTTTTCTTTAAAGGGTTAATCACAGCTGGAATTAACTGATAAGACCCCGAAATTCTCACACTCACACAGGTTTCGCCTTTAAATCAGCAAAATCAGCTTTCTTAACTCATGATATCAGCGATACCTAGGAACAGCCCTGGTGTGTTTCTGTGTTTTGTTTCTTTTCAAAATGAGTTGTCTATGAATGAATTAAAACACTTGTAATTACCGTGAGCGTTGATAAACCAGAAAATTGCTGTTTTTACAGTTCTGACACCTGTTGAATCTTCACATGATAAACGATGGCGACACATAAAGAAGTCCTTCTGCAGACCTTGGAGGACTTGGGAGGTGATGACTTCAAAAAATTCAAGTGGATACTGTGTCAGAAGGGGGCCATGGAAGGTTTCCCATCAATCCCAACAAGTCGGCTGGAGAACGCAGACAGGCTGGACACAGTCGATCAAATGTTCCAGACCTACTCAACCAATACCGTTAAAGTTACTAAAATGGCTTTGGTGAAGATTGACAAAAATGATCTGCTGAAAAATTTGAAAGACATAACTTCAGAACCCACAGGTAAATCAGGGAAGGATTAATAAGTGGGATATTACAAAAGTTATTAAGAAAGAAAGCAATAAAAACATTGATTAGGTCACATGATTCATATGTCATAACCATCCATAGCATTGATAGACACGCCGGTCCAGCCAAACACCAGAAATGAAATTACTGTCATGTTTATTGATGAGTTAGTCATGACCTTGAATCTATTTGTTCTTGTTTTCTATATGAGTTAATGCACAAGTGCAAGTTTGCAAGTTTGAATCACTGCCTTTTTAAACATGATTGTATTCTTTTTAAATATATTAATTAAATATATATTGCTTGATTAGGTTAAACTAATTGGGAGGGTGGTTTAGATGTCATTTAAAACTGTATAAAACCTACTAACAACATATGATTTTAAAATAGAGGATTTCCTAGTCAACAATACCCAGACCTCCTTCTCCCCAGCCATCACCTCCAGCTTAGTGAAGAGATGAAATCTCCACAGCATGTCCTGGGTCTGCTCCAGGCCTCATTCCTGTGGAACATGCCTGAGAGGCAGAGGCCAGTCACCTTTCTGAGAAAGCTTATTTCTCTCTGATGGACTGGTACAATGTCCGCATCAATCACTACTTGTTATTAATCTCTTCAATCTGCCATTGAAGAGAATGGCAACCTCAACATCGAAGTTTACCGGAAGCCCACACACATGGACCAGTACCTCCTCTTTGACTCCCATCACCCTCTGGAACACAAACTTGGAGTAATTAGGACCCTACACCACCGGGCAGAACATGTTCCCTCTAAGCCTGAAGGAAAAAAGAAGGAACACACGCATGTAAAGGAAGCACTCAAAATGACTGCACATGAACACAATGTAATGGTGCTGGTATGTAGGCCATCCCAATACCTTGCACTATTGTACTTACGTTACAGGATGACTCATCACTGACTGGTAAAACATCGGCCAATAGAAATGATTGTGAGCCACCCGTGACCCTTAGTATTCTCACGGGCTTCTGATCCCCAGGAAACCCTGTTAAGGAGACAAAACCATCAAAAGTGAAGGGTTTAAAACACTTATCAGGTTCACTCGTGGTCACATTAGAGGGGCAGTTTAGCGACTTGACTAGGCCAACCCCTTTAGCTTGTTTTAATTGCTGGGGCACTTGTTTACGTTTAAGAGCCAAACACTCAGAAACTATATGCCGTACGTTCCCTTTCTTTGGCTTCAAGTTCAAGACGAGCCAAATATACCTTTAAACGTGCACCAACACTGGGATTACTGGATTCGACAGAGAAGGGCTCAAACCGTGGAAGAGAGGCTGGGGGTTTTCCCCCACCTGGTTTGACCACAGTAGGTGTCACTGTCCCTCCTCAGCACAAACCACAGGCTGGTCAGAGGTTTCAAAGACCGACGCTGCATCCCTAGTGTCCGCGTCCAAAGGGAACACACCTTTCCCAACCAACCCACTGACTACAAGAGACTTTAACTCGCTCTTCTTCATGGTCTTAGCCACAGGGATTTCATAATGCGCGGCAACAGCACATAAATCCTCCTTCCTACATGCATCAAGCTGGTCTAATGCAGGCTTAGCTATAAAATCACCCAGGCTAAACTGTGCCATATTCAAAATTTATCCCAGACGAGCCCCCACTTACTTCAAATACAACGAAGGCTTCTACAGACAAAAACATGGCTGTGCCATGGGCTCCCCTGTGTCACCTATTGTAGCCAACCTTTACATGGAGGAAGTGGAAAGGAAGGCTCTTTGCTCTTTCAAAGGAAGAGTACCCAGCCACTGGTACAGATATGTGGATGACACCTGGGTCAAAATCAAGACAGAAGAAGTGGAATCCTTCACTGCGCACATTAACGCTGTGGATAAAAACATCAAGTTCACCAGGGAAGACACAAAGGACAACTGTTTGCCTTTCCTGGACTGTGCTGTGGACATTGAAGAGAATGGCAACCTCAACATCGAAGTTTACCGGAAGCCCACACACACGGACCAGTACCTCCTCTTTGACGCCCATCACCCTCTGGAACACAAACTTGAAGTAATCAGGACCCTACACCACCGGGCAGAACATGTTCCCTCTAAGCCTGAAGGAAAAAAGAAGGAACACACGTATGTAAAGGAAGGACTCTAAACGTGTGGCTATCCTAAATGGGCGTTTATAAAGTCAGCAAAGAGGCACAGAAAAGAAGATCAGACACCAGCGAGGGAGGATAAGAACGACAGACGCAACAACATTGTCATCCCCTATGTAGCCGGTGTATCAGAAAAACTCAGGAGAGTTTTCTCCAAGCATGACATCCCGGTGCATTTCAGACCCAGCAACACGCTCAGACAAAAACTGGTTCACCCGAAAGACAAAACGCCAAAACACAGACTTAACAATGTGGTGTATGCTGTACAGTGCAGCGAGGAATGCCCAGACCTCTACATCGGAGAGACCAAACAGCCACTTCACAAGCGCATGGCACAACACAGAAGAGCCACCTCCACAGGACAAGACTCAGCAGTCCATCTGCATCTTAAGGATAAAGGACACTCTTTCAAGGATGCCAATGTTCACATTTTGGACAGAGAGGACAGATGGTTTGAAAGAGGAGTGAAAGAAGCATCTATGTCCACTGTGAGCGACCATCTTTGAACAGAGGCGGTGGTTTACGACACCAACTGTCTGCCATCTATAATCCAGTTTTGAGTTCCCTCCCCAGACGCCTTAACGCCCACTCACATCCTGGGCCATCTGACCTCAGGAATTCGCATGATAAGGTGGAGCCAGGTTTCACAATTAGCTCACCCGAAACCCTGGCTGATTGGACCCACACCCAGTTTCACACCTTGGCTCAGGCGATTAGAGGATCATCAGGGGGTCCTTTTGTCCTTCTGTGGGGGGATACTCCCACTAGGTTTAAATCTGGGACTCCCCACCATTTGACCTTAGAACTGAAGAAGCTTCTCGGATGAGAGGTGAAACATCTTCAAGCAACTTAAAGAAGTCCAGACGCTTTTCTTTGCAAGCTCCTTTGACTACGATGACCTGGATGACTGAGAACCTTCGCAGACAATCTCTAGCTCTCTTCACCATCCTGTCTTCCTTCTCTCACTCCAACCGGTCACAGCACTCCAACCATACCCAGAGATACCTAAACACCTTCATTTTGGGCAGCAACTTGTCCCTGACCTGGAGTGAGTATTCCACCTTTTTCTGGCTAAAGACCAGGCTGGAAACCACCACCTGATCAAGCCAGCAGAACCACATCGTCTGCAAAACATAGAGATAAGATTCTGAGCCCATCAAAGTCAAAGCCTGCTGCCATCTGGCATGTCTAGAAATCCTGTCAATAAAAACTGGCAACACAGTTTAGCCTAACTCTAACACATTTTCACAAAGAACCTCCAACAGGATACTTCGAGGGACGTCATTGAATGCCTTCTCCAGGTCCACAATACACATGTAGATTAGCTGGGAAAACTCCCAGACACCCTCAAATGTCATTGAGAGGATAAAGAGCTGGTCCAGTGTTCCATGACCAGAAAAAACCCCATATTGTTTCTCCCATATCTGAGGCACTAATGGATGAACTCCTCTTTCCAATCCCATGACATAGACCTTGCCACAGAGTCTGACAAGTGTGATTCCCTTGTAGCTGGAGCACACCCTCTGCTGAAGTCCCACAGGCTAACCAAGCCCAACAGGACTTCTTCAGCTTGATAGCTGTCTTCACCTTCAGTGTCCACCATCTAGTTTGGGGATTACCACACGACAGGCACCAACTACCTTGCAACTGCAGCGCCTTGCAAAACTCCAGGTGTTGATCAGTTGACAACTCAGCTCCTACTCTTCACCTGAATGTCCAGAACATGTGGCCACAGATTCGATGATATGGTTACCAAATCAATCATAAGATAAGATAAGATAACCTTTATTAGTCCCACATATGGGAAATTTTGTCAAGGGTCATATACCTCTGACCTGTGACCTAGCTAAAACTAACAGTTTTGGCAGTATGTCACTCTGGTGTGTCATTCAGGCTTTCTGGCATATCTAGAAGGTAGAGAGGGACAGAGACAGCTCTTTGTCAAGAGGCTAGCAGACATACCACTCTAGGTAGTGAATAAACACTTGATGCCCGACACAACTTTCCTGTTGATAATCTTGGCCATCATAATAAATTGAAATGAAAAGAAAAAGCAGAGTGAAAAAGGCAAGTTAAGTGATACGACACTTGATTCTTGATCATGAATTTTCTGTACAGTATCTTCTCATTTGATTTGAGATATTAGGTAGACAGGCATGCTCTGTAGAGATTTTTAAAACTAAGCTGAAGACACATTTGTTCACCCTATCTTACATGTCTTGATTCTATGCCTTCTAGTTTTTAAATTCTTACTGTTTTTAACTTGTATTGTGTTTTTTTCTTGTATTGATATGTATCGCTTTTATTTATTTATCTTTTTAGTTTCAAATAGCTGTACAGCACTTTGTTTGAAAGCGCTGTATAAATAAAGTTATTATTATTATTATTATTTAATATTTTTTTTCTTCTTTCAGAGATTCAGAGATTATGTCAGCACAAGTTCAAGTCAAATCTGAAGAAGAGGTTACAGTGTGTGTTTGAGGGGATTGCTAAAGCAGGAAACAAAACAATTCTGAATCAGATCTACACAGAGCTCTACATCATAGAGGGAGGGACTGCAGAGGTCAGTAATAAACATGAAGTCACTCAGATTGAAACAGCATCCAGGAAACTAGACAGACCAGAAGCAACAATTAGACAGGAAGCCATCTTTAGAGCCTCACCTGGAAGAGATGAACCAATCAGAACAGTGCTGACAATGGGAGTGGCTGGCATTGGGAAAACAGTCTTAGCACACAAGTTCACTCTGGACTGGGCTGAAGGAAAAACAAACCAGGACATCCAGTTCATGTTTCCATTCACTTTCAGAGAGTTGAATGTGCTGAAAGAGGAAAAGTTCAGCTTGGTGGAACTTGTTCATCACTTCTTTACTGAAACCAAAGAAGCAGGAATCTGCAGCTTTGAAGACTTCAAGGTTGTGTTCATCTTTGATGGTCTGGATGAGTGTCGACTTCTTCTGGACTTCAACAAAACTAAAATCCTGACTGATGTTACTGAGTCCACCTCAGTGAATGTGCTACTGACCAACATCATCAGGGGGAAATTGCTTCCCTCTGCTCACCTATGGATAACCACAAGACCTGCAGCAGCCAATCAGATCCCTTCTGACTGTGTTTGTATGGTGACAGAGATCAGAGGGTTTACTGACCCACAAAAGGAGGAGTACTTCAGGAAGAGATTCAGAGATAGGGAGCAGGCTGGCAGGATCATCTCCCACATTGAGACATCACGAAGCCTCCACACAATGTGCCACATCCCAGTCTTCTGCTGGATCACTGCTGCAGTTCTGGAAAATTTCATGAAAACCAGTGAGGGTAGAGATTTACCCAAGACTTTAACTGATATGTACAGCCACTTCCTGGTGCTACAAGCCAAAGGGAAGAAGGGCAAGTCTAATGGCGGAGCTGACAGAGATTCATGGTGGAGTCCCGAAATCAAGAAGATGATTGAGTATCTGGGAAAACTTGCCTTTGATCAGCTTCAGAAAGGAAACCTGATCTTCTATGAATCAGACCTGACAGAGTGTGGCATCGATATCAGTGATGCTTCAGTGTACTCAGGAATGTTCTCACACATATTTAAAGAGGAGAGAGGACTGTACCAGGACAAGGTGTTCTTCTTCACCCATCTGAGTGTTCAGGAGTTTCTGGCTGCTCTTTATGTCCATCTGACCTTCATCAACTCTGGAGTCAACCTGCTTAAAGAAAAAACATATCAGTTGTCTAAAGTTTTCAGAAACAAACATACAGTTAAACAGTTTTACAAGAGTGCTGTGAAGAAGGCCTTACAGAGTCCAAATGGACACCTGGACTTGTTCCTCCGTTTCCTCCTGGGTCTTTCAATGCTGAACAATGAGAGTCCCTCACAAGGCCTGCTGACACAGATAGGAAGTATCTCACAGAATAATCAGGAAATAGTCCAGTACATCAAGAAGAAGATCAATGAGAACCTGTCTGCAGAGAAATGCATCAATCTGTTCCACTGTCTGAACGAACTCAGTGATTGTTCTCTAGTGGAGGAGATCCAACAGTCCCTGAGATCAGGAAGTCTCTCCACAAATAAACTGTCTCCTGCTCAGTGGTCAGCTCTGGTCTTCATCTTACTGTCATCAGAAAAAGATCTGAATGAGTTTGACCTGAAAAAATACTCTGACTCAAATTCAGAGGAGGCTCTTCTGAGGCTGCTTCCAGTTGCCAAAGCCTCCAAGAAAGTGCTGTAGGTGGAGTTATTAATAATTTATTTAAGTTTAAGTTAAGTTCCTAAAAAGTAAGAATTATTTCTAAGTCTGTGTTTATTATTGCTTTTTTTTCTTAGGCTGAGGGGTTGTAACCTCTCAGAGAGAAGCTGTGAAGCTCTAGCCACAATCCTCAGCTCCCCATCCAGTAATGTAAAAGAGCTTGACCTGAGTGAAACCAATTTGCCAGATTCAGGGATGAAGCTACTTTCCTCTGGACTGATGAGTACACACTGTACTTTAGGCAGTCTCAGGTAAGATCTTAAACACTGCAGATTTGTGTAATTTCTTTCATGTCATCTTTCTTGCTCAATGTCAAGGACACCATCATGACATCATAAATTTTAGTGTATAGTCCATATATCAGTGTCCATACATGGATGTATCATGACAAACATTTGCAACAGATATTTGTTTTACTGCTCATCAGATGAATTTTTAAAATGAATAATTTATATCTAACAAATCATGTAATATTAAGCACACTCACAAAATGTGCACACAATTTAGACATCAGAAATCAGTACTTTTGATTTATCCAGCACAGGGAGGGTTCATGTTAATGTCAGTGGAACTAAGTGTACTATTTTTCATTCAGTTTAAGGAGTTGCAATTTGTCAGAAATCAGCTGTAATTCTCTGGGCTCAGCTCTGAAGTCCAACTCCTCATATCTGAAAGAGCTGGAGCTGAGTTCCAATGACCTACGGGATTCAAGAGTGGAGAAACTCTGTGGTTTTCTGGAGAGTCAGAAATGCAGACTGGAGACTCTGAGGTCAGACACCTTGTTTTAGCTGAGCACTGAGATGAATATAATGTAACAATGCTTTACCTGATAGATGTCATCAGTAACTATCGATCATAAATTAAACACTGAAATGAATGGTACACAGTATGTTTTTCACGAGGTAACAAGTGGAATTCTACTTTCATTATGAATGCACTTTAATTTTATGCATTTGCTAATGCTACTGATAAAATAGAAAACAAGAAACGGTAACATCAATAAATTATAGTTTATCTCAGTCTTTGCACTGCAGACTTGGGTTACACTGGAATTTTAAACTGTAATGTTAATGTTTATCCATTGAAAGAGATGCTGAACTGGAATACATGTCTACAAATGGCTTTTATTAGAACTTCTACTGAATGTGGGGATGTGAAAATTATATTTTAGCATGATCATATGTCCAAGTTCTCACCAAGTAAATTGCATGCCAGCAAACACCTACTCCTAGGAAATGTCTCAACTTTTTGCTGCAAAATTCACCACAGTTCTTTCTATTTGTAATTAAAAATACCAGTGGGTTCACTTACCATGGTAAAAATATCAGTTGTTAGTGGCAATATTTATTTTTTCACACATTTATAAAATACAGCCCAAATTATTCAGTTAAATTTATTTATGCAGTGCCAAATCACAATAACAATTGCCTCAAGGCGCTTTATATTGTAAGGTAGACCTTACAATAATACATACAGAGAAAAACCCAATAATCATATGACCCCCTATGAGCAAACACTGGTGACAGTGTGAAAGAAAAACTCCCTTTTAACAGGAAGAAACCCCCAGCAGAACCAGGCTCAGGGAGGGGCATCGCGTTAAAGGGGCGGGACCTTCTTAAAAGTAGAGATAGTGTCTGTCTTCTGAATCCAAACTGGAAGCTGGTTCCACAGAAGAGGGCTGAAAACTAAACGCTTTGCCTCCCATTCTACTTTTAAATACTCTAGGACCAACAGTAAGCCTGCAGTGTGAGAGCAAAGTGCTCTAATAGGGTGATATGGTACTATAAGGCCATTAAGATAAGATGGGGCCTGATTATTTAAGTACATATATGTGAGGAGGATGATTTTGAATTCAATTCTGGATTTGACAGGGAGCCGATGAAGAGAAGCCAATACAGGAGAAATCTGCTCTCTCTTTCTAGTCCCTGTCAGCAGTGTTGGTCAAGTTACTTGAAAAAAGTCATCAGTAACTAATTACTGATTACTTCCCCCAAAAAGTAATCCCTTTACTTTAGTGATTACTTATTTTCAAAAGTAATTAATTACTTAGTTACTTAGTTACTTTTTATAAACACGATTTACAACCTGAATAGGTGATAAAGCGATAGATCTTTCAGCCCAATTCTACTTTTTCTAAATAATCTATCATACAAAATGTAATCAAATGGAAAAGTCCCTTTTTAAAACTTGTTTTATTAGTTTTAATCTTTTAACTTTATGCATCAAGCAAAAATTTCATTATATGCAACATTCTCTGACTGGAAGAAATTTGTTTAATATTTAACCTATTTCTGCATTTACCCTGGTGCAGGTGTGCCGCAGCGGTCAGTGGAAGAATCCGCGAGTTTCTCTGTGAATTTCCCATTACGTCTTAGCGCACTCGGTGCTTGCTTGGAAGTTTAGGGTTTTTTTTTCACTGTAAAAATAAGTTTCTTCCAACGCACAACGGACACTAATGTTTTTGTCACTTTTTATGGAATCAAACTCAAAGTAAGGTCAGTACTTCCACGCTTTAAACGCTGCATGCTCATGCTCTCTCCCGCACTCGATATATTATCCATTGTTGATCTGCACACAGCTGTTGTCACGAACGTCGCACTCGCTTACGTCACTGTCATGAGACATTCTCGCAAAAAATCACGGTTTTAGTAACGCAGTAACGCAGCGTTCCTACAGGAAAGTAACGGTAATCTAATTACCGATTCTGCAATAGTAATCCCTTACTTTACTTGAAAAAAGTAATCGGATTACAGTAAAAGCTACTGCCCATCTCTGCCTGTCAGTACTCTTGCTGAAGCATTTTAGATTAACTGAAGGCTTTTCAGGGAGTTTCTAGGACATCCTGATAATAATGAATTACAGTACTCCAGCTTAGAAGTGAAAGAAAATTTAAAAACTAAGAAGAAAAAAAATTAATTTTTTTTTATACACACCCATTTTGCACTGGGTGTGTATAAAATACTGCAACACAATATGCTGTGAAATACACTGACTTAATGTGAGTAGTGAGTAGAGTTTCTCAAATACAAGTAAAGTCATCATATTTTCTTTGTTCGAAAACAGCTAGACTTCAGCATTTTTATTTTTTACAGATCGAATATGGAGCACTAAATGATTTCAAACATTAAACTTTGTTTAATAAACTAACATCTTTATTTATATACAGTTTATGGAACTGCTGCTTGTCAGAGATCAGCTGTGCTCTTCTGGGCTCAGCTCTGAAGTCTAATCCTGCACATCTGAGGGAGCTGGACCTGAGTAAAAACAATCTGCAGGATCCAGGAGTGAATCAACTGTGTGGTTTTCTGGAGAGTCCACATTGTAGACTGGAGACTCTGAGGTCAGACACTGTGTATTAGTTGTGCTGAGATGAATATGTAGTGTGTGTGTGTGTGTGTGTGTGTGTAGACGTTCAATTTACAGGAGAAAAACGTTTTTTACAATCTTTTTTGGAAATCAAAAAACTTTGTTAATAGTTTAAGAAGCTGTTATACAATTTGGGTTTTACAGTATTTTAGTGATTAAATTTATGAGATGCTTCTGTTTTCTAGTCGATATGCAGAAAACAACCCTAGAGACCAACTTTAAAACAAATGCATAAGTCACCAGTGTGGTATTTACCAAGGAGATGCCCTGTCCCCACTGTTGTCATGCATACAGGGAGTGCAGAATTATTAGGCAATTGAGTATTTTGTCCACATCATCCTCTTCATGCATGTTGTCTTACTCCAAGCTGTATAGGCTCGAAAGCCTACTACCAATTAAGCATATTAGGTGATGTGCATCTCTGTAATGAGAAGGGGTGTGGTCTAATGACATCAACACCCTATATCAGGTATGCATAATTATTAGGCAACTTCCTTTCCTTTGGCAAAATGGGTCTAAAGAAGGACTTGACAGGCTGAGAAAAGTAAAAAATAGTGAGATATCTTGCAGAGGGATGCAGCAGTCCCAAAACTGCAAAGCTTCTGAAGCGTGATCATCGAACAATCAAGTGTTTCATTCAAAATAGTCAAGAGGGTGGCAAGAAGCGTGTGGAAAAACCAAGGCGCCAAATAACTGCCCATGAACTGAGAAAAGTCAAGCGTGCAGCTGCCACGATGCCACTTGCCACCAGTTTGGCCATATTTCAGAGCTGCAACATCACTGGAGTGTCCAAAAGCACAAGGTGTGCAATACTCAGAGACATGGCCAAGGTAAGAAAGGCTGAAAGACGACCACCACTGAACAAGACACACAAGCTGAAACGTCAAGACTGGGCCAAGAAACATCTCAAGACTGTTTTTTCTAAGGTTTTATGGACTGATGAAATGAGAGTGAGTCTTGATGGGCCAGATGGATGGGCCCGTGGCTGGATTGGTAAAGGGCAGAGAGCTCCAGTCCGACTCAGACGCCAGCAAGGTGGAGGTGGAGTACTGGTTTGGGCTGGTATCGTCAAAGATGAACTTGTGGGGCCTTTTCGGGTTGAGGATGGAGTCAAGCTCAACTCCCAGTCCTACTGCCAGTTTCTGGAAGACACCTTCTTCAAGCAGTGGTACAGGAAGAAGTCTGCATCCTTCAAGAAAAACATGATTTTCATGCAGGACAATGCTCCATCACACGCGTCCAAGTACTCCACAGCGTGGCTGGCAAGAAAGGGTATAAAAGAAGAAAAACTAATGACATGGCCATCCTTGTTCACCTGATCTGAACCCATTGACTGGTCCATCATCAAATGTGAGATTTACAAGGAGGGAAAACAGTACATCTCTCTGAACAGTGTCTGGGAGGCTGTGGTTGCTGCTGCACGCAATGTTGATGGTGAACAGATCAAAACACTGACAGAATCCATGGATGGCAGGCTTTTGAGTGTCCTTGCAAAGGAAAGGTGGCTATATTGGTCGCTGATTTGTTTTTGTTTTGTTTCTGAATGTCAGAAATGTATATTTGTGAATGTGGAGATGTTATATTGGTTTCACTGGTAAAAATAAATAATTGAAATGGGTATATATTTGTTTTTTGTTAAGTTGCCTAATAATTATGCACAGTAATAGTCACCTGCACACACAGATATCCCCCTAAAATAACTAAAACTAAAAACAAACTAAAAACTACTTCCAAAAACATTCAGCTTTGATATTAATGGGTTTTTTGGGTTCATTGAGAACATGGTTGTTGTTCAATAATAAAATTATTCCCCAAAAATACAACTTGCCTAATAATTCTGCACTCCCTGTAGATGTGAGCCCCAGATCATTAGTCAGATCATTAACAATAGTGGATACTAACTTCAGAATGGATCAAAAATTCGCCACCTCCTCTACATGGATGGATCTGTAGCAATGATATTGGAATGTCATTTGGATTGGAGAAGTTTAGTCGGATGGTAACCAAGAGAAGAAAGTTAGTCAAAATGGAAGGGACTGCACTACTAGAAGGCAACATAGCAGACACTGAGGACATCTCCTTGTACCTTGGAATCCCAAAGGCAAATAGGATCCATGAAGGGGTTGCAAGGAAAACCACGACCACCAAATACCTGCAGAGAGTAAAGCAAATGCTGAGGGGTCAGGAAGATTAACATTCAACACCTACATCCTGCTAGTCATCAGAGACCCTGCAAGGATAATAAGCTGGCCAAAGGAGAAGATAGAAGCTACTGGCATCAAGACAAGCCCCTTACCATGCATCGAGACCTAAGGAGCTTGAAAGGGAGTGACTAGGCTCCTTTAAGTTTTGCAAAGACGTTTCACCTCACGTCCAATATGCTTCTCTTGTAAAACAAAATGGTGGAGTCCCATGTATCTATTTAAACCTCAGTGGGAGCTGTCCCTTAAGTGGTTCATAGACCCTCTCATGCCCCTCATCACATAAGCCAAGGTATAAAAAACAGCATGGGTTATTAGCACTAAAGGTTTTGGGTGAAACCACTGTGAGACGTTGTCTCCCTATCATATTACCTATTGAGGTCACATGACACAAGATGTGAGTGGGAATTGAGGCACCTGGGAAGGGATCTCAAAACTGCATTGTATGTGGCAGACAGTTTTAAGCCACTCCCTCTGTTCAATGAGTTTTAGACACAGTGCACATAAATCCTGTTTCACTGCTCTTACAAACTCTTTGTCTTCACTGTCCAAAATGTGAACATTAGCATCCTCAAAAGAGTGACCTTTATCCTTTAGGTTCAAATGTTAAGCTTAGTCTTTTCCTGTCGATGTTGCCCTTCTGTTGTGCTATGTGTTTATGGAGGGGCTGTTTGGTTTCTCCAGTGAAGAGGTCTGAGCACTCCTCACTGCACAGCATACACTACATTGTTTAGTTTGTGTTTGGGAGTTTTGTCCTTTTGATAAACCAGTTTTTGTCTGAGTGTGTGGCTGGGTCTGAGGTCCACTGGGATATAGTGATTGGAGAAAATTTGTCTGACAAACCTGCTACATAAGAGGTGACAGTGCTGTTCCATTTGTTAGTGTTTCTCTTTAGTTGGTGTCTGACCAGGACAAGGGTCAGTTGTTAAGAGTCAACACCAAAAGGATAATGGTCACTTTTTACTGGATGCCAATTGTTACGGTCGTGGGTTGCTAGAAGGTTCTCCCTGTTTGAGAACGCTGTGTTTTTCTTTTCTTCTTTCTCTCCCTCTCTCTCCCCTCTCCCTCTTCCTGTCTTTGAAGTTCCAGGTGCCGCGGCTGAGTAGCGTTATGGCTTGTTAGCAGTGTTGGGGAGTAACGGAATACATGTACCGCCGTTACGTATTTAAAATACAAAATATGAGTAACTGTATTCCGTTACAGTTACCGTTTAAAAAGGTGGTATTCAGAATACAGTTACTTTGTTGAAATAAATGGATTACACTGCGGTACTTTCCTGTTTCATTTTGTCGCGGGTCAGGACTGTTTGGGTTTTGTTTGACAGCTACGTTCTGTTGTTCCAGGCGGCAGCGTTACGGTTGCCATGGTTACAGGGCGACGCTCTTTCTCTCTCTCTGCGACTGTGTGTTTCCTGGGTGAGAGAGCGCCTTTTCGTTGTTGTTGTGCTAAGCTAACAGGCAGAATGCTACAAGCATAGCTCTAAAGAATGTAGCATCATGGGCAGTTGCAGGGAGAATGGACTGCTATACACGTTATGGGTCTGTGAGCGCGAGGAGGGAGAAAAAGGGGAGTGGAAAGGTACGAGTTGTCATCGAGCAAAAACGGGAGCTGGAAGCATGTAAATATAATAATAACCACTTCAGCCAAGAAGAGTGCCTGACGAGCCCAGTTGTAAGTAAGCTATTAAGACTCGACTGTACACCGTGTTCGTGTTTTCCTCCGAAAACAATAAGTTCCGTTGGAGCAGCCTTTCAACGCCTCTCTCTGTCTCTCGCAAGAAAAGTTGACCCACACAACAAAGTAAAGCTATTTTTCGGCTACGAGCCGACAGGGACCCCGCCGTATTAGTCAGAGGTCCCTTTACTACAGTTCGGAGTCGTGGACCTTCAGTACTAGTAATAAATCACACAGCAATAGTACATTCACGTTGTTGTAAAAAGCATGATAATATATTAAGTAATCCAAAGTATTCAGAATACGTTACTGTCATTGAGTAACGTAACGGAATACGTTACAGAATACATTTTGGGGCATGTATTCTGTATTCTGTAATGGAATACATTTTAAAAGTAACCTTCCCAACACTGCTTGTTAGCCATAGGAGGCTCTGAGCGCCGTGTGTGTATAGCGCTTCTGTTTTCTTTCTACGTTTGGAATACTGTGATAGTGAGAGAGAGCAGTGTAGGCTGGTAGGGGTTCTCCGCCATTTTTGTTTGACCAAAGTTTTCTCCTGTTTTGTGGACAGCCAGAGACGTCAGGTATTGTATTTTTTTTTCTTGAGGGAAGTTATACCCCGTGTTTTGTTTATAGGAAGGGGGAGTGTTTTTGTTTGTTATTTTGGCCTCAGAGAGCCTGATGCTTTTAGTTTTTCAGCTCAGCTGTTTCAAGTTTATTCATTTTTTGCTTGCCCCTCCAGGATTTGATGTGGGTAAGAATGAAACAGAATTAGAGGCATATTTTAATGCATTTGAACATATTGCCATGGCCCTGCACTGGCCCAAAGAGGTTTGGCCTTTGCCGCTGCAATGTAAACTGGTCGGTAAGGTGCAGGGGGTGTGTGCAGCTCTCACCGTTAAGGACAGTTTGGTGTATGATAGGGTACTGAGTGCCATTCTCAAAGCATATGAATTAGTGCCTGAAGCTTACAGAAAGCCCTCCGTAGGCCCCCCACGCAAACCTTTCTTGAGTTTGCAAGGGAAAAAGGAATATTGTTTGATAGGTGGAGTCAGGAGAGTGGTGTTGTAGATTTTACGTCATGATCCTGGGTCCTTTTGACCCAGCATTTTGTGTTTTCTATTATTGTAATTTTGGTTCTGTTCTTCCTCGGTTAGTGTTCTTTTCTTTCTGCCCGTGTATATCTGTGTCTAGTCTGCATTTCTGAGTTTGTGTCATTACGTGTATGTGTTTCCTGTTTTACTTTGAAAGTCTCTGTCTTATGTGAGTGTGTTCTGTTTACGTTTCCCCTACCTCGTCAGCGGTTATGTCCCCCAGGCGTGTTTCCCTCCTGTTTCCCATCCCTGATTACTGGTATGTGTATTTATAGTGTGTGTTCACCCGTCCTAAACTAATTGGTCTGTGTTGTTTCCCTCAGTCTCCCTGTGTCTCTCTGTGTATTTCCCCGGACCTCCCTGCATCTTCGTTTCTGGTTTGTTTTGTTAGTTTTGCCCAGTTTAGGTTTTCCAGTTTCATGTCCACCCGCACCGTTTGCTGTTTGTATTTTCTCTTGTCATTAAACTCACATGCACCCGAGCTGCCGCTTCCTGGTCCTAATTAATTCCCACACAGCTTTCCCCGGCAGACCGTGACATTTTAAGTCACTGCATGAGTTAATATTGCTGGAGGAGTTTAAGAACTGTTTTCCTGAGCAGACGGTGATGTATCTGAATGAGCAGAACCGATGACATCAATAATCCAATCTCCTACTTCTAGAGATGGGCTCTACTAGTTCAGGAATACAACTTGGACATCAGACATAAAAAAGGGGTAGACAATATATTAGCGGATGCACTGTCCAGGGCACATCAGTTAACCACACAGAGCACTGGTTTTACTAGAGGTGGATTTTTATGGGGGAGGGTGTTACGGTCGTGGGTTGCTAGGAGATTCTCCCTGTTGGAGAATGCTGTTTTTTCCTCCTCTCTCTCTCTCTCTCTCTCTCTCTCTCTCTCTCTCTCTCTCTCTCTCTCTCTCCCCCTCTCCCTCTTCCTACCCTGTTTTTCAGGTTCTAGGTGCCATGGCTGAGAGTCCTTACGGCTTGTTAGCCATGGGATAAAAAAGACGGGCATTCTGCAGGCTTCAGCCGTTTGAAGTTTCACTTTACTGGACTTCTGTAAACTGAATCTGAATTTTCAGCTCCAAGAAAACTATAAAACACTGAAGAATTTCAAGCACATAACTAATTAACTTAAATCTTTCATTTATTATTCAGACTGGAGAATTGCAGGTTATCGGAGATCAGCTGTCTGGGCTTAGCACTGAAGTCCAATCCCTCCAACATGAGAGAGCTGTACCTGAGTCAGAACAACCTGCAGTATTCAGGAGTGAAACAGCTGTGTGGCTTTCTGGAGGGTCGAAACTGTAGACTGGAAACACTGGGGTAAGATGCCCTGTTTATGTTGTGCAGAAATGAAAGTATATAACATAAGTTTGAATAAGAGAAAGGGTTGTCTACCCCAGCATAGACTTTCCCAGGGAGGCTGAGATGTGTGATCCCCCTATATTTGGAGCATTCCTTCCATAGTATGACAATATCCTCAGTTGAAGTCATCAGTGCTCCACCTGCACTATACACAGTGCAGGTGGAGCACCAGAATCTATCTGAGGCAGTCTGAAAGTCTTTTTCCATGGCCTCCACGAACTCCTCCTTGACCCAAGTTTTTGTTACTGTGACTGCCCAAGCTGCGTTCTGCTTGGCCTGTTGGTACCTATTGGCTGCCTCCAAAGTCCCACAGGCTAACCAATCCAAATAGGACTGCTTCTTGAGTCTTATGGCTCCCTTCACCTCTGGTGCCCCCCATCTGGTTTAGGGGTTACCACTATGACAGGCACCAACCTCCGTGTGGAGGTTGTAGCAGCTTCAGCAATGGAGCTGAACATGATCTATTGATGATCTATATACCCAGTTTCCCTTGGAATTCTGTTGAATCTCTGTCGGAGGGGGAGTTAATGATCTCGTGGATGGGGGCCTCTGCCAGGTGTTCCCAGTGCACCTTCACTATACATTTACTCCAAGCTGTCCAGCATCCTCCTCCGCTACCTTATCCAACTCATCACAAGCTGTTGATCAGTTGACAGCTCAGCGCCTCTCTTCACCAAAGTATCCAGAACATATGGCAGCAGATCTGATGATATGATTACAAAATTGATAACTAACCTGTGGCCTAGGGTGTCCATGTGCACTGGACCCTGGTCCAGTGCTTAACCTCTTAAGCCCCAAGCCTACCTGATCTCCTGCCTTTTGACCACGTATCAGGGGGCGTTGGGGCTTAAGAGGTTAACGCAGGTTTCTGATTGGCTTTCAAGCAACTACCTCTTTCTAAACACAAACAAGACTGAGACCATGATCATAGCTCCTCCTGAGCTACATTCTAAAATTAATCAGGTTCTTGCCTCTTTCAGTTCTTCTGCCAAGTCAAATATTCAAAATCTTGGAGTAATATTTGACTCTTCTCTGGGCCGTGACTTTCATGTAATATCTTTGTCTCGTTCCTGTTTCTTTCACTTAAGAAACATCTCTAAACTGTGACATATGGTCTCTTCAGATGAACTGGAAAAATCTCATCCATGCATTTGTGTCATCACATTTACTGTAATTCCCTGTTTACCAGCTTGGATAAATCATATTTCTCTCTCCTCCAGGCAATACAAAATGCAGCAGCCAGTCTACTAACTCGTTCTAGGAAGCGTGCTAACATTACTCCCATCTTATATTCTTTACATTGGCTTCCAATAGATTTTAGAATTTGTTTTAAAATTCTTGTTTTATCATACAGAGCATTACATGGCCAGGCCCCAGATTATTTATCCAAGCTTCATATAAAATACACTGCTGCTCATCGTCTCCGCTCATAGACTCAGAGTCTGTTGGTTGTTCCCCGTACACGACTGAAGACGAAAGGGGACAGAGCCTTTCAGTCTGTTGCACCAAGGCTGTGGAACAGTCTACCACCACAATTACATATGGTTGACTGTGGATTCTTTTAAAAATCAGTTAAAAACTTTACTGTTCAAACAAGCATTTTGTTGATCTACGTATTTTATATTCTTCACATTATTTAACTTACATTTAACCTTTTACATTGTGTATAAGATCGATTGATTGTACTGTTTATTTTAAACTTTCTGTACAGTGCTTTGTGACTGCCTGTCTGTGAGAAGGGCTTAATAAATAAACTTAACTTACTTTCTTATGGACACCATTATGTTCAAACATGGTGTTTGTCATGGACAAACTGTGGTTTGCGCAGAAGTCCAGTAACAGAACACTGCTTGGGTTCAGATCTGTCAGGCCATTCCTCCCAGTCACACCCCTCCAGGTCTCACTGTCATTGCCTACATGAGCATTGAAGTGTCCCAGAAAGGCAACAGAGTCCCAAGGTTAAGTAGCCTTAAGCACCCCACCCAGGGACTCCAAGAAGGTTGGGCACTCTGAACTGTGGTTTGACACATAAGCGCAGACAACATTCAGGACCCATTCCCTGACCCTAAGGTGCAGGGAAAAAACCCTCTCATCCACTGGAAAAAACCAAAGGGGAAACTAGAATAGCCACCCCCAGCCCGCTGCCTCTCACCAAGATCTACTCCAGACTGAGTCTAGCCAGGTGTCTGGTTTTGGAGCCCAAGCTGTGCATTGAGGTGAGCACAACTATATCTAGACAGTACCTCTCAACCTCACGCAGTAGCTCAGGCTCCCTCCCCAGCAGAGAAGTGACATTCCATGTCTCAGTCACTAGTCTCACCAGGACCAATGGGAGACCCTATCAGGAGGGCAAAGCCCTTGACAACACAGACAACTTACCCACTGGGATCCCTGGGACACACAAATTCATGCACCACAATGAGGTAGCGATTCACAAAAGGGTGTATATATACAGTGGGATGCAAAAAGTTTGGACAACCTTGTTAATAGTCATTATTTCCCTGTATAAATCGTTGGTTGTTACAATAAAAAATGTCAGTTAAATATATCATATAGGAGACACACAGTGATATTTGAGAAGTGAAATGAAGTTTATTGGATTTACAGAAAGTGTGTAATAATTGTTTAAACAAAATCAGGCAGGTGCATACATTTGGGCACTGTTGTCATTTTATTGATTCCAAAACTTTTAGAACTAATTATCGGAACTCAAATTGGCTCGGTAAGCTCAGTGACCCCTGACCTACATACACAGGTGAATCCATTAATGAGAAAGAGTATTTAAGGTGGTCAATTGTAAGTTTCCCTCCTCTTTTAATATTCTCTGAAGAGTAGCAACATGAGGGTCTCAAAACAACTCTCAAATGACCTGAAGACAGAGATTGTTCACCATCATGGTTTAGGGGAAGGATACAGAAAGCTGTCTCAGAGATTTAAACTGTCTGTATCCACAGTTAGGAACATATTGAGAAAATGGAAGACCACAGGCTCAGTTCAAGTTACGGCTCAAAGTGGCAGACCAAGAAAAATCTCGGATAGACAGAAGCGACGAATGGTGAGACCAGTCAGAGTCAACCCACAGACCAGCACCAAAGACCTACAACATCATGTTGCAGCAGATGGAGTCATTGTGCATCGTTCAACCATTCGGCGCACTTTACACAAGGAGATGCTGTATGTGAGAGTGATGCAAAGGAAGCCTTTTCTCCACCCACAGCACAAACAGAGCCGCTTGAGGTATGCTAAAGCAAATTTGGACAAGCCAGCTTCATTCTGGAATAAGGTGCTGTGGACTGATGTAACTAAATTGAGTTATTTGGGCATAACAAGGGGCGTTATGCATGGAGGAAAAAGAACACAGCATTCCAAGAAAAACACCTGCTACCTACAGAAAAATATGGTGGTGGTGGTTCCATCATGCTGTGGGGCTGTGTGGCCAGTGCAGGGACTGGGAATCTTGTAAAAGTTGAGGGACACATGGATTCCACTCAGCATCAGCAGTTTCTGGAGACCAATGCATCTTTCAACAAGACAATGACCCGAAACACTGCTCTAAATCCACTAAGGCATTCATGCAGAAGAACAGGTACAACGTTCTGGAATGGCCATCTCAGTCCCCAGACCTGAATATTATTGAAAATCTGTGGTGTGAGTTAAAGAGAGCTGTCCATGCTCGGAAGCCATCAAACCTGAATGAACTAGAGATATTTTGTAAAGAGGAATGGTCCAAAATACCTTCAACCACAATCCAGACTCTCATTGGAACCTACAGGAAGTGTTTAGAGGCTGTAATTTCTGTAAAGGTGGATCTACTAAATATTGATTTCATTTCTTTTTTTGTGGTGCCCAAATTTATGCACCTGCCTGATTTTGTTTAAACAATTATTGCACGCTTTCTGTAAACCCAATAAACTTCATTTCACTTCTCAAATATCACTGTGTGTGTCTCCTATATGATATATTTAACTAACATTTTTTATTGTAACAACCAGTGATTTATACAGGAAAATAATGACTATTAACAAGGTTGCCCAAACTTTTGCATCCCACTGCATATGTGTGTGTGTTTGCACATGTTTAAATCCATGCATAGTTGAAATTTCAACGCCTTTATTTTTATATACACATACTTACATATATATCTCATAGGAACATCATCTTAATATTTCCATATTTAGTGAAACAGAAGTATACAGTCATTAATTTGTTTCACTCATTGTTTTGTTTATATTTTGGTATTTGTTATACTTCATTTAGAATTTTAATTTTCAGCTTCTGTGTTCAACTTCTACATTCTGGATCCTTTTCATCTCTAAACAGATAATACTTCCTATGCTTTATTCAGATTGAGGAGCTGCAGTTTGTCAGAGATCAGCTGCCTGTTTGCAGCTCTGAAGTCTAACCCTTCCCATCTTAAACATCTGGACCTGAGAGGGAACAACCTGCAGGATTCGGGAATGAAACAGTTGTGTGGTTTTCTGGAGAGTCGGCAATGTAGACTGGAGACTCTGAGGTCAGAAACTGTGTTTTAGTTGTGCTGGCACTAAACTGACAGAAGAATGATATGATACTAAACCAGAGTATTTTGACCGTTTCAGTCCAAAAGCTACACATTTAAAACCCTAATATAAGAGAAGTCTTCGAAGTGATAATTTACTCTGACTTTTACCTTCTTTTTTTGTCAGGAAGAATTCAGACCAGGGCTGAAACTAGACATTCTTTTTTTATTGGTCAATCTCTGAAGTATTTATGATAGTATTATGGCCATTGTAGGTAAAGCCAATAAAAAGAAAAAGAGAAAACCATTATAGGGACAGGAGGTATATTATAAAGTGGTACAAGATCAGGGAAAACGAGAGATGTGTGGTCAGGAATGAAAAAGATCACAGAACAAGAACTATTAAACCGTGGGAAACCTAAATAGAGCCAATGTGTTTAACACCTTAAGTCTAGGACCCATCCAAACTCCACTGCCGCCATATATAATTCACTCTTCTACTTCTGTTCCTCCCACACAGAATGCACCACCATTTTATCAATATCTCCTCACACGTCAGAAAACAGAGTCTGTCTATTTCTGCATGGCTGCCAATTTTTAGCAGTGAGATGAAGAGACAGTTGGAGGGACTAAGCCAGAACAAAGCTGTTGGTTCAAACAGGATAAGTCACAGGTCCTGAAGACCTGCACTAATCATCTGTGCAGACTTTTAAGATAAGATAAGATAAGATAAGACTTTATTGATCCCACAACGGGGAAATTGTTGCGTCACCTCAGCTCATGTACAGATATATGAAGGAAATACAAAAATACAATTAAGTACAATCAATGAAAAAAGTAAGATAATACACTATATACAATGGTAACATACACAGTATGTGATTATGGATATAGTTGGAAATATGGAAGACAAACTATATAGCTTGGAAGGTCATGAAAGGTCCATTTTTACAGCACATCTTCAATCTTAGTTTGAGCCAGGAGAAGATACCATTACTCTGGAAAACATCCTGTTTTGTCTCAATATTGATGAACTCTGCCCCATCTGCCCTCTATTGCACACTTGTTACCTTAACATCTTACGTCATTACTTTTTTTTTTTTTTAACAAACTCAGCTTGGCCAGTCTTAGGCTCCAGAGTGCTACCTCTCTTGACCGATGGCAGTTTGCTTTCTCAACTTTTAAGTTGAGGAGTTACCAAATTGTGTTTTGTTGAAAATCATGTACTATGATTATGTATTTCATCTGGATACTGCAACTGAGCAGAAAAAAAATATGGTGTCTTTAAAAGTATTGCTTTCTTAAAAAATACAAGTAAGCCATAGTATAATTTAGCTTATTTTAAAGCAAAGAAAGTTATAGATATTTCTATAGTTTGAACACCTTAACACTAATCTGGCTGCCTTGTTCTTGACTAACTGAAGTCTGATCAGATCTGTCTTATTAGCTGCTGACCAAATGATTGAACAGTACTCTAGATGAGATAATACTAGTGCATTAATGACACCTTTCATAATTGAAAAAGTAATATAAAAGGAGCATTTCCTAGCCATAGCTGTGCACTGTCCCATTTTCTTAATAACATAGTCAATGTGCTGAGACCATGAAAGGTGGTGGTTTATGGTAACACCAAGTAATTTAATCTGGGTCACCTGTTCTAGTACCATTGGGGCGATTGTGGCTCAAGAGTTGGGAGTTCGCCTTGTAATCAGAAGGTTGCCGGTTCAAGCCCCGGCTTGGGCAGTCTCGGTCGTTGTGTTCCGTTGCCTACTGGTGGTGGTCAGAGGGCCCGGTGGCGCCAGTGTCCGGCAGCCTCGCCTCTGTCAGTGCGCCGCAGGGTGGCTGTGGCTACAATGTAGCTTGCCATCACCAGTGTGTGAATGTGTGTGTGTGTGTGAATGGGTGGATGACTGGATATGTAAAGCACTTTGGGGTCCTTAGGGACTAGTAAAGCACTATATAAATACAGGCCATTTACCATTTTTACCATTCCAGCTATGGAAAGATTTAGTTGTGGGTTAGTTGTGACTAAGCGTACTCTACTTCCTATTAACATAGATTTTAGATGTTTAAAATCATGTTGATTTTACTTAGCCAGTAAAACACGTTAAGCAAATCTTGTTGCAATACGTTGGTCAATTCAGAGTTGCCACTGGCTGAATAAAACATGGTGGAATCATCAGCATACATTACAAGATGAGATTTATCCAAGACATACGGCAGATCATTCGTGAAAACTGAATAGAGAAGTGGACGCCAAGCCAAGCCAAGAAGAAAAAGACATGGTGAGATTTTTTTGGAGGCCCAAGCCTGAGTTGAACACCATTTCTAACCTTGGAGAAATGGTAAATTTGGTGGAGGGCTTCATATACCTGGGTGTTCACCTTATTAATAGACTGGACTGGAAGTGTGTCATTGACTCATTGAGGAAAGACTATTGTAGTCTCTACTTCTGGAGGAAGCGTAATTTTAAAAAAATTACAAAAAACATTTACAAATAATTTTTAATGTAGTGCAATCTGTTGCTAGTGAAATTTCCTTTGCAGCTATCTGTTGAGATAACAGCTTCAGAGTCATACCACCAGAAAGTGTAAAATGCTAATTTGACGTGCAATATACTGCTAACAATATTCAGCCCATCCAAATAATTGAATTCAGGTGTTCCAATCACCTCCAGTTCCCCAGGTGTACAAAATCAAACACCTAGACATGAAGACTGCTTTTGTAAACATTTGTTACAGAATGGGTTGCTTATAGCAAAGTGAAAGTGCTAAAAATCGATTCTGTTTATCTGGACATAGGATTTTCAGTGGAAGAAACATTTCGTCACTCATCCAAGTGACTTCTTCAGTCTCAGCTGACTGCAGGTTTCCAACCTTACAGGGAGTGCAGAATTATTAGGAAAGTTGTATTTTTGAGGAATAATTTTATTATTGAACAACAACCATGTTCTCAATGAACCCAAAAAACTCATTAATATCAAAGCTGAATGTTTTTGGACGTAGTTTTTAGTTTGTTTTTAGTTTTAGCTATTTTAGGGGGATATCTGTGTGTGCAGGTGACTATTACTGTGCATAATTATTAGGCAACTTAACAAAAAACAAATATATACCCATTTCAATTATTTATTTTTACCAGTGTACCCAATATAACATCTCCACATTCACAGATATACGTTTCTGATATTCAAAAACAAAACAAAAACAAATCAGCGACCAATATAGCCACCTTTCCTTGCAAGGACACTCAAAAGCCTGCCATCCATGGATTCTGTCAGTGTTTTGATCTGTTCACCATCAACATTGCGTGCAGCAGCAACCACAGCCTCCTAGACACTGTTCAGAGAGATGTACTGTTTTCCCTCCTTGTAAATCTCACATTTGATGTTGGACCACAGGTTCTCAATGGGGTTCAGATCAGGTGAACAAGGTGGCCATGTCATTAGTTTTTCTTCTTTTATACCCTTTCTTGCCAGCCACGCTGTGGAGTACTTGGACGCGTGTGATGGAGCATTGTCCTGCATGAAAATCATGTTTTTCTTGAAGGATGCAGACTTCTTCCTGTACCACTGCTTGAAGAAGGTGTCTTCCAGAAACTGGCAGTAGGACTGGGAGTTGAGCTTGACTCCATCCTCAACCCGAAAAGGCCCCACAAGCTCATCTTTGATGATACCAGCCCAAACCAGTACTCCACCTCCACCTTGCTGGCGTCTGAGTCGGACTGGAGCTCTCTGCCCTTTACCAATCCAGCCACGGGCCCATCCATCTGGCCCATCAAGACTCACTCTCATTTCATCAGTCCATAAAACCTTAGAAAAACCAGTCTTGAGATATTTCTTGGCCCAGTCTTGACGTTTCAGCTTGTGTGTCTTGTTCAGTGGTGGTCGTCTTTCAGCCTTTCTTACCTTGGCCATGTCTCTGAGTATTGCACACCTTGTGCTTTTGGGCACTCCAGTGATGTTGCAGCTCTGAAATATGGCCAAACTGGTGGCAAGTGGCATCTTGGCAGCTGCATGCTTGACTTTTCTCAGTTCATGGGCAGTTATTTTGCGCCTTGGTTTTTCCACACGCTTCTTGCGACCCTGTTGACTATTTTGAATGAAACGCTTGATTGTTCGATGATCACGCTTCAGAAGCTTTGCAATTTTGAGACTGCTGCATCCCTCTGCAAGATATCTCACTATTTTTGACTTTTCTGAGCCTGTCAAGTCCTTCAATTTGCCAAAGGAAAGGAAGTTGCCTAATAATTATGCACACCTGATATAGGGTGTTGATGTCATTAGACCACACCCCTTCTCATTACAGAGATGCACATCACCTAATATGCTTAATTGGTAGTAGGCTTTCGAGCCTATAAAGCTTGGAGTAAGACAACATGCATGAAGAGGATGATGTGGACAAAATACTCAATTGCCTAATAATTCTGCACTCCCTGTATAAACAGTACATTTGCATAATGACAAACTAGAACCACTGAATGAACAATGAGCTGTGAGTTCAGTTTCATGATGATTAGTATTTAAATTGTCATGTCCATGGATCACTGGCCATGAGTACCATTCACAGACAGTTGAGAATTGCTGAAGTTACAGCATTGTAAGATGGTGAAATGGTCACTAAAAAGGCTATGCCCAGATGAACAGAATCAATTCTTTGGGATTTCCTTGCGTAGATGATTGAGCATGCATCAAGACAAAGTGGAAGTGATTGAACATGGCAGCAAATGAAGTCAGAGTGGGGTTAGTGGTTTTTCAGGAGTTGAGATTGTTCCCCTTGTTTCAGTGAAAGGAACTCTTAATGCTTCAGCATAACAAGACATTGAATTCAATTCAATTCAATTCCATTTTATTTATATAGCGCCAAATCACAACAAAAGTCGCCTCAAGGCACTTCATAGATACAGAGAAAAACCCAACAATCATATGACCCCCTATGAGCAATCACATTGGCGACAGTGCGAAGGAAAAACTCCCTTTTAACAGGAAGAAACCTCCGGCAGAACCAGGCTCAGGGAGGGGTGGCCATCTGCTGCGACCGGTTGGGGAGAGAGAAGGAAGACAGGATAAAAGACATGCTGTGGAAGAGAGACAGAGATTAATAACAGATATGATTCAATGCAGAGAGGTCTGTTAATACATAGTGAGTGAGAAAGGTGACTGGAAAGGAAAAACTCAATGCATCATGGGAATCCCCCAGCAGCCTACGTCTATTGCAGCATAAATAAGGGAGGATTCAGGGTCACCTGGTCCAGCCCTAACTATATGCTTTAGCAAAAAGGAAAGTTTGAAGCTTAATCTTAAAAGTAGAGATAGTGTCTGTCTCCTGAATCCAAACTGGAAGCTGGTTCCACAGAAGAGGGGCCTGAAAACTGAAGGCTCTGCCTCCCATTCTACTTTTAAATACTCTAGGAACAACAAGTAGGCCTGCAGAGCGAGAACGAAGTGCTCTAATAGGGTGATATGGTACTACAAGGTCATTAAGATAAGATAGGGCCTGATTATTTAAGACCTTGTATGTGAGGAGCAGGATTTTGAATTCAATTCTGGATTTAACAGGAAGCCAATGAAGGGAAGCCAAAACAGGAGAAATATGCTCTCTCTTTCTAGTCCCTGTCAGGACTCTTGCTGCAGCATTTTGGATTAACTGAAGGCTTTTCAGGGAGTTTTTTAGGACTTCGTGATAATAATGAATTACAGTCGTCCAGCCTGGAAGTAATAAATGCATGAACTAGTTTTTCAGCGTCACTCTGAGACAGGATATTTCTAATTTTAGAGATGTTGCGCAAATGGAAGAATGCAGTCTTACATATTTGTTTAATATGTGCATTGAAGGACATGTCCTGGTCAAAAATGACTCCAAGGTTCCTCACAGTGTTACTGGAGGCCAAGGTAATGCCATCCAGAGTAAGAATCTGTTTAGTACAATAACCTCAGTTTTATCTGAATTAAGAAGCAATGACAATGTTATGCTCCCAATTTTGTGGGAAAAGTTTGGTGATGGCCCTTTCTGCTCCAACATGACTGCTCACCAGTGCAGAAACGAAGACACATAAAGATATGGATAAGTGAGTTTGGTGTGGAACAATTTGACTGGCCTGTACAGAGTGCTGAACCCCTGAGTTCTTGAAACAGCTTTATTACTACAGTTGCAGGCAACTAAAATACAAAGAACTGAAGTAAACATACACTGAGAAATATTAGCAATGAAACTACACTGGACACTAACAGGACACACAGCTGGCGAAATAAGGGAGATCATGACAATGCACAGCTAGAGATACAGACAATATAAACAGGAGAGGAAACAGGGGAAGCAAAAATGATCACGATGCATGCAGGCCAAGTGGCTATCAGAATAAAACAGAAAACAGATGATATACACAAGGAAAGGGGAAACAGACATTGATTTTGACTAAACATGGAACCAGAGAGAGACAACAAGGCCAGAAAAAGTATTATTAAACTCAGTACTACAAAACAATAAAACAGAAACTTAACACAAGACACTGACAAAATAAGGCTGAAAGTACAGATTGCAGAGACACAACCTCGACACACAAAAAGAAAGGGAAAAACACAGAGACAAAACTGACAACACAAGAAGGGACATGGGGGAGGCATAATAACAGAAACCTAAACCTAGATAACAAACTAACCTGGGGATACACAGAGGGATTACAAAGAATGAAAATGAAATGAATGAAAATGCTTTTGGATGTCCTATATTAGTCCTATATTAAATGTCTTTGTCATTCTGCAATATAATTTCCTTAATTCAGATTGATGGGCTGCTGTTTGTCAGAGATTAGCTGTACTCCTTTGGGCTCAGCTCTGAAGTCCAACCCCTCCTATCTGAGAGAGCTGGACCTGAGTCACAACAACGACCTGCAGGATTCAGGAGTGAAGCAGCTCTGTGGTTTTCTGGAGAGTCGGCACTGTAGACTGGAGATTCTGAGGTCAGACAAGTCATTTTTTTAACTTATGATATAAAGACTGTGGTGACACAAAGCTCATGTTATAATAAATCTCTTAGATTATATATCAGAGGTGCAAGGTCGGATGACAGAATGCAAAAATAGCTAAAGAAATAATGGTTTCTGGCTGCTTGAAAGATGTGCAAAAACCAAACATCAGTGTATAAATAAAAAAAAATCTAAATATGAGGAATCACAGCAAAAACAGCAAAGGTCAAACCTAAATAGTGCATGGAAGATACAGAGGCCATAACAAAGCAACAAAAGGAAAGAAATGAAAAACAATAGAAAACAAACAAACAAAAGACTGTATGTACACAAAGAGGGCTGAATAAACAAAATGAAATAGATAGGGAATGTGGCATGGAGAAATACCTCTTGACAGCGCCAAATCACAACTACTGTCACCTCAAGGCGCTTTATATTGTAAGCTAGACCCTACAAAAATAAATACAGAGAAAAACCCAATAATCATATGACGTCCTGTGAGCAAGCACTTTGGCAACAGTGGGAAGGAAAAACTCCCTTTTAACAGGAAGAAACCTCCGGCAGAATCAGGCTCAGGGACGGGCGGGGCCATCTGCTGCGACCGGTTGGGGAGAGAGAAGGAAGACAGGATAAAGACATGCTGTGAAAGAGAGACAGAGATTAATAACAGATATGATTCAGTGCAGAGAGGTCTATTAACACATAGTGATTGAAGAAGAAACACCCAGTGAATCATGGGAATCCCCCAGCAGCCTACACCTATTACAGAGAGGTGACATTGATTTCACTAGAACCAGTTTTGGATTAGATTAAAAACCCCAGGGACTTCACCCCTGACCATTGCCTACTTCATTCTGCAGAGGATCCCCATAGCTCCTCTTGTGATTGGTGGGTCCAAAAGAGGGTGGATCCATGTTGCTCTTTCAGGATGAGCCCAGGGAGGTCCCATGGGCCAAAGCTGGGCCAATTTAAAAAAAGAAAAAAAAAAAGAAAAGATATCCATTTAAGTTATTTAAGGTAAAAAACATGTATCTCATAGGAAAATAGCAATAGCCTCAAAAGACATAGAGATACACCTTTCAACACTTTTCAAAGCATTTCTTAAAGAATTTTGGCATGTGCTGTTTGGATTTTTCTTTTTCTGAATTTATATATATTCTCTAAACTTTCTTGTGTGCGGAAGAGATTATGAAACACTGAGTAATTTAATTTAGAAACTTTGTCTAATGAATTTATGTTCTTTCTTCAGACTGGATAGCTGCAGTTTGTCCGAAATCAGTTGTGCAGCCCTGGCCTCAGCTCTGAAATCCAACCCCTCACATCTAAAAGAGCTAGACTTAACTGACAATAAACTGAAAGATGCAGACATGAGGCAGCTGTGTGATCTGGTGGAGAAACCAAATTGTGGACTGAAGACTCTGAGGTCAGTGGATGGTTTAAGTGTGCCCATGTTGCTTTACATTTATTACTAAATGTATGTATTTTCTTTTAATATTTTCTGTAAACCTATAGCCTATGAGGCTGATTTTCCCCATGTAATTGTGAGATATTTGTATAGCTTTGTAGATAGCTGGGTCAAGTGACAGCTTTGTAAGTAATGTTTAATTACTGCCACCTTAAAGGCTTGTAGCGCATAACCTATTGATACAGATAGCTTAATCATATTTAAGATTGAAACATTAATTAACTGTAGAACTTATTTGAGCAGTCTTGTAGCATTACGTCGATGATGGTTTGGGGAAAGTGACTATTGAAGCCAGAATGATCAATCTGAATAAAAGAGTCTAAAGTGGAGGTGGAGCTGTCATACCTTCAGTCAAGCAAAGGCTAGTTTGAATTTGTCTGCTGATGTCTAAATATCCCCCCTCCACTGAAAAAAATTAAGTCGTTTCCCATGTTCACAAATGTCTATGTATATTTGCAGGTGGAAGCTCTGATAAACTTGTGTATGCTGACAGAGAGTGAGCTGTGTCCTGATGATATGGAGAGGCTGAAGAAGCAGTAGCTTGTGTGTACAGATCCTGTGAATGGGAAAGATCACATATTTTTGAAGATAGAAGACCTCAACAAGCACAAAGAATTAGATGGAAAGGTCATGTAAAATGTTAAAAAAAATGATCTGTTGCACTAATTACCATGAAATCCAACTTTTAACTGTAATGTAATAGGATGATGGTGTGATTCAACTTGTGTTATCGTAATGAAAACAAAAATAAGGATGAAAAGATAAACGAAGGTTGACATTGGTTATAAGCTGATTAAACCTTTGATCTATAACTGTACAATAGGGAAGTGAAAGCGCTGTGGATATCTTATGTGGAGATGGTCAGTTGAGAGGTGCCATCAACATTATTTGTATTTACATGTTCAATTTTATTCTGTTCTTTCTCACAATAAACTTCTGTCTACACCAAAAAGCTGCTGGTGTCCCAGAATTTTAATTTTAACTAACACAGCTTTAGGTCCCTTTAATTGGACCCACAGGCAGATTTGGTTTGCTGCAGGACACTCAGCTATCTTCACGTTTAACAAAATGACACATCTGACAGATTAGCAGAATATAACAGAGTGGAACGGGAAGCACACTGATCAATGGTAAATTGTTTTCACAGTCACAGTGATGGAAATATGTTGGTCACTGATGCCCCTTCTTCCTTTGGGCCATTCAGACTGCTAACAAACTCACCTCTCCTCACCAATCTGTGCCATTGTCTGAGTGACCCTCATCACTCAGGACACTGACACACTCACACCAAGTCCTTTACACTACCTCCAAGCACTTTGCTCTCCAGTGTGTGCCTTTGTCTTGTTTTGTATGTGCTCCTGATGTCTTACTATTTATATTTTATTCCTGCAAAGTTGGTGTGGATGTTCCGCTCTTAATTTTATTGCAATATAGGCGCTCTTTGCAGTGAGCTAATTTTATTTTGAAATTCGTTTTAAGTTGAAAAACAATTTCGGGAAGTGACAGGAAGTCAGCCATGTTTTTTAGTTCCTAGCGGATCACACGTGGGGATATTTGACCCAGCGACATCTGCCTTTTGTTTGTGCCATCGACACCACCGTCTGTAAGTTTTAATTTGTATTGAATTGTAGAATTGTATTTTATTTATATTTTGTGGAAATAATTGCTGTAGATGAAAACTTTAGTAGTTGTGTGCTAACGCTAATGGATGTGTATTGGAATCTATTTTTGTCGTGCTAATGATGCTAAGTTAATTTTAGCTATGTTATTTGTATTTCAGTTTCACTCCATGAGGAAATACTTACTAATTAAAAGGAGTTGGACGCTACATCCTGACTTCGCGCGTTATTTCAAGTGGAGTTAGGCTACTGCTGAATTGTGTAGCGTACACACACAAGGAGAGCAGGGCAGTAAAAAGACGGTTAGCAGCTGGCAAAACAACTCTACGACAGCAAGCTATGTCAACAAACATGGACGAAGAACACCCCGAAGGTGCAAGACCTAAGGAACCAAAGCCTCCTCAAGACGGAGCATCAGTTAAAAGCACTGGTTCAGTTTCCAGATATTCAAGTAGATCAAATGTCAGTGCAGCAGCAGCACACGCAAGAGCCAAGGCAGAAGCTGCTTGTGCACGTGTTGCCTTCGCACAGAGAGAGATCAGCATTAAAGTCAACAAAGCAAGATTAGAAGCTAATCTCGAAGCCTTAAATCTGGAAAAGGGAGCTGCAGCCACAATTGCACAAGCAGAAGTTTTGGAAGCAGCAGCAGAGATAGAGGTTGAAGCACATCCTAGTTGGAAAAGTCTCCCAGTTATGGTGCAGAGTACACATGAACGTGTAAGTGACTATATGAGAGACCAAACTATGCAGCTAAACCAACGCAATGAACCAGTCAATCTCTCAATATCAGAGCATCCCATCAAGAAGAGCCCTCCACCATCGGCTAAGTACATCATTAAAGATGAGTATATCGTGAAAGACTCATGGCCCACACCTTTCCAGCCACAACCAAGTTCCAAGGTTGTTGTACAACTTGCATAGTTCCCATTTCTGTATAGCTGTGTATCTCATATTTCTGTATAGTTCTTTATTTCATATTCTGTATAGTTTTTTTTCATATTTATATCCTGTTCATAGCTTGTACTCACTACGGCCTGTACATACTTTTAGTTTTAGCATATTCATAACATACTTCATACCGTGTACATATTACATACCATTAATAAACCCATTTCTGTAATATACTTACATATCTATATTATTGCTAATACTTATATTGTACATATATCTATATCATGGCTAAAGCACTTCCTGTGCTGGATGCAACTGCATTTCGTTGCCCTGTACCTGTGACATGTGCAATGACAATAAAGTTGAATTCTATTCTATTCTATTCTATTCTAACGCATGCATACCAAACCGCTCACACCTCTACCCCATCAGCTCAGCCAGACATAAATGGTCACCTCCAAGTTTAACAGTGAGGAACTCCTGTAAGAAAAAAAGAGCAATAGGCCCTACCCTAAACCAGAGCTAACTTTTCCTTAGTATCCCAACACTTCTCATACACACCCTCCAGACTCTTCAGTGATGATGGACATGGCGAAGTACCTGGCACGAAAAGAGCTCGTGTGCACTGGCTTAACCCACTTTGACGATCATCCAGAGTCATACAGAGCATGGATATCTGCCTTCTCCAATACCATTAAGATATTTCATTTTCATTTCATTTCATTTTTATTTATTTCACACTTGGTACAACCGATCAAACAAAACAACCACATCTTCTATCAACAAAACACAACAACCTGTGTGTGAACGGAGCAGGAAGAAGAAACTATTCTTATCAAACCCTGCCCCCTATCTACCATCGAACTTATATCACCGGGGGCCACAAAAATCGGGAAACAAACTAATTGACATTTCTCTCCGGTCGAGTCCCAAACTAACATCACATCTACATCAGAATAACCACTCCACATATTAAAATATTAACAAGGAGAAAATAAGAACAAATAAAAATAAATAACAATAAGCAACACACTATAAAGAATCCTCTTTCAATAAATTCAATTTCATTCGCATTCTTCATACTGAGTTATCGTTTTAAACATATAACACTTTTTAAAACATTGTAAATTTATACAATTCTTTAAATTATAATGAAGTGAATTCCACAGTCTTATACCCCTAACCGTTGTGCTCATTAATCTTTGTGTAGTCCTGGCTAACTGATGCTTAAAATAAAATTTCCTTCTATTCTCTTCTCCCCTTGAACACATCAAAAATACTCTTTGTAACTTAAAAGGCAAAATATTATTTTTAGCCTTAAACATAATTAATAATGTCCGTAATTTCACTAAATCTCCTAATTTTAATAATTTTGATTCTATAAATAATTTGTTTGTATGTTCTCTATATTTAACATTATGAATTATTCGTATAACTTTCTTCTGTAATAGGTTTAAAGGTTTTATGGTATTCTCATATGTATTCCCCCAAACTTCAACACAATAGTTGATATATGAAAAAAACAAAGAAAAATATAAAATACGCATTGTTTTATAATTTAATAAATCTCTTATACTACCCAAAATATAAATACTTTTGACCATTTTCTTTCTAATATGTTCAATATGAGATTTCCATGTCAAATTCTCATCCACTATTACACCCAAAAAACGAAATTCAGTAACTCTTTCAATCAATTCTTCCTCTATAAACATAATGACTTTATCCTCCTTTACACGATTGCCAAATATCATATATTTCGTTTTTGTCAGATTCAAAGATATGAGATGAGATAGCCTTTATTTGTCAGTTGCAGGTCTTTTGCCCAAAACCGAGATGACAGACCTTGCCGACCGTAAATACAATACAAACATCACATTGGGGAGACAGGTCAGGCCAGGTAACGAGGAAAAAACAACATCGAATTGTGCAACACAAAAGGATAATACATGAATGCACAGGTATCAACACATCATAACACAATAAACACAGACAAGCAACATGGGAAAGTGTTCCAGTGTGTACATCTGATCTGGGACTGCTGTAATCTTCGACTGCGCCTCCAGCTGACCCGATGTCCACATCATGGGGGAGGTAAGCGTTGGAGGTGGCGTTGGATAGGGAGGGTGATGCGTCCGTGAGTGCTTATCAGTATCAGTATATGTATGTGTGTGCATGTCCATAGTTCAGCTGAAACAGTCTTCCAGCCAACCCAGGTGGCCTTGTAGGGAATGGGAAGGAACAGACTCAACACAGTCATTTCTGGATTCAGTTTCCACAGAAATTATACCCATCAAAATGTTTCGTTGTTTAAACATGATTTTTATGTATTTTAATCCAACCAGATTTTTTAGAACACTTTTTCTTTTTCTGACATTGTAATTTCAAGATGATTAACGAGCCAAGAAAGATGAAAACAGCCTAAGGGTTTGGACCTTACTGCAAGTGAACAGCTGGATTTACTTTCAAAATGGCTTGGGAAGGAATCTTCTGCATATGTCAAGCGCCTAACAGCAATTCATATTGACAACTCAAAATGGTCTGGGACAGGCTCGATGAATGCTACGGTGCTCCAGAAGTCATCGAAAGTGCACTCTTTAGGAAGTTGGACAGCTTTCCTAAAATAACAAACAAGGACAATTACAGGTTAAGGGATCCTGGAGATCTATTGATGGAATTACTTTCAGCAAAAGAGGATGGCTACTTGCCCGGCTTAGCTTACCTGGATACCGCCCGTGGCATCAAACCCATCGTGCAACAGTGACAAGCACATCACAGCTCTTCATCCTGGTCCACCACAACTGTCCACCAAGGCCTCAAGTCCCCCAACAGGTGACGGCGGGGAGCCGGAAAAAGAGGACACCATCCCAGAACCAGTTGCAAGCCCTCTGTGCACTGAAGTTTGTGGCCATTTCGCCAGGTCAAAATCTTGTTCCAAGATATGTCTTGTTAAGGTTTACCCTAAAGAGTTCCCACAACAAGCCATCAAAAATATATGCTATGCTCGATGACCAGAGCAACAAGTCTCTAGCCAGGTCAGAGTTCTTCAACTTATTCGGAATCTAAGTTGGCTCATACCCCTACATCCTGAAAACTTGTGCTGGCTTAGCCGCAACCTCCGGCAGGAGAGCAAATGGCTATCAAATCGAAGCAGTAAAATGGTAAATGGCCTGTATTTATATAGCACTTTACTAGTTCCTAAGGACCCCAAAGCGCTTTACATATCCAGTCATCCACCCATTCACACACTGGTGATGGCAAGCTACATTGTAGCCACAGCCACCCTGGGGCGCACTGACAGAGGCGAGGCTGCCGGACACTGGCGCCACCGGGCCCTCTGACCACCACCAGTAGGCAAATGGGTGAAGTGTCTCGCCCAAGGACACAACGACCGAGACTGTCCAAGCCGGGGCTCGAACCGGCAACCTTCCAATTACAAGGCGAACTCCCAACTCTTGAGCCACGATCGCCCTTAATCAAAGCAGTAAATGGTGAAGTTAGCTTTGCGCTACCAACACTGATCGAATGTGACGACTTACCAGATAATCGTGATGGAATACCGACACCTGAAGCTGCCCTCCATCACCTGCACCTCAAGAACCTTGCTAGCAAAATCCCGCCTCTTGATAATGATGCCAAGATCCTGCTTTTGCTTGGGAGAGACATTCTCCAGGTTCACAAGGTGAGGCAGCAGATCAACGGTCCTGGTGATGCACCCTTCGCTCAAAGGCTTGACCTTGGATGGGTCTTAGTAGGTGATGTGTGTTTGGGAAAGGTTCATAAGCCCATTGTCCACTGTTATAAAACGAACATACTGGAAGACGGAAGACCATCATTGTTCAGACCTTGTATGAGCCACATCCATCTCAAGCAAATGGTCAACTCCAGTCAAGTCAAGGGACTCTCACACAGTTGCCGTAGCACTGCAATGGACGATGACTCACTCGGCAACACAGTCTTTGCAAGAACAGCGGATGATGACAAGCGTGCCTTCTCCATAGAGGACGAACAGTTTCTGCAGATAATGGGTGATGAGGTTTTTCAGGACGAGTCAAATAGTTGGGTGGCTCCTCTTCCCTTCAGGCCCCCCCCAGACCACCTTTGCCCAACAATCGTGAGCAAGCATGACTCAAGCGCACAATGCAATGGCATCTCGCTGAACAACGTGCTACTCAACGGACCAGACTTGAATAACAGTCTAATGGGAGTCCTTATTCGTTTCAGGAGAGAGTGAGTAGCAATCATGGCTGACATCGAACAGATGTTTCATTGTTTTGTCGTGAGAGAAGGCCACCAAGACTACTTACGCTTTCTGTGGTATAGAGATAATGGTCCCAGCAAAGACATTGTTGAATACAGGATGAGGGTTCACGTATTCGGCAACATACCTTCTCCAGCTGTGGCAATATACTGTCTCAGAAGAGCTGCAAAGGAAGGAGAACAGCAGTACGGGTCAGACACCAGACATTTTGTGGAACGCGAGTTCTATGTAGATGATGGTCTTGTTTTCACATCCACAGAGGAGGAGGCAATTTCTCTGCTACAGAGAACCCAAGCATCTCTCTCTGAGTCAAACCTGAGACTGCACAAGATCATGTCCAACAGCGTTGACGTCTTGAAAGCCTTCCCTGCAGGAGATCATGCTAAGGGCATTAAAGATCTTTACTTGGATGGAAGCGCAGTACCCACACAGCGAAGCCTTGGATTGAGTTGGGATGTTAAAAGGGACACATTCACCTTCCAAGTGTCAGTCAGTGACAAGCCATTCACACGACGTGGGATTCTCTCCACCATAAACAGTCTTTTTGACCCTCTCGGCTTCGTCGCTCCTGTGACTGTTCAAGGCAAGTCGTTGCTGAGAGAGTTGACCTTAGATGGAACCAATGCCAGTCATAGAGAGATATGCATCTTTTCAGACGCTTCAACCAAAGTGATTGGTGCAGTGGCGTACCTCAAGACAACAGATGCAAATGAGCAGGTTCATGTGGGTTTGAACCTGGGCGACCGTGGCTCAGGGGGTTGGGAAGTGCATCTGTAACCGGAAGGTTGCCGGTTCGATCCCCAGGCTCTCTGTCCTGGTCGTTGTGTTCTTGGGCAAGCCTACCGCCTACTGGTGTTGGCCAGAGGGGCTGATGGTGCGATATGGCAGCCTCGCGTCTGTCAGTCTGCCCCAGGGCAGCTGTGGCTACAACCGTAGCTTTCCTCCACCAGTGTGTGAATGTGAGAGTGAATGAACAGTGCCATTGTAAAGCACTTTGGGTGACTTGAAAAGCGCTATATACATCCAATCCATTATTATTATTATTATTATTACCATACCAAGACTGGAGCTGTGTGCGACAGTGCTAGCCGTAGAAATTGCTGAGTTTATTGTTCAAGAGATCGATATCCAAATTGATGCGGTCACCTTCTGCTGTGACAGTAAAGTGGTGCTGGGCTACATTCATAATCAATCCAAATGTTTCTATAGGTACGTCCACAACAGGGTTCAGAGAATCTGCCAGTCCACACAACCGAATCAGTGTAGGTATGTACCTACGGAGCATAACCCAGCTGACCATGCTTCTAGGTCAGTTCAAGCCTCACAGCTCACCACAACCAACTGGTTCACGGGTCCAACATTTCTATACAAATCACAGCCAAGCAGCGAGAAACATGAGACCTTTGAGCTTATCAACCCAGACGCAGATGTTGAGATACGACCACAAGTTACCACCTGTGTTACGAGTCAAAAGGACAAGTCCCTGGGTTGTGAGAGATTCACGAAATTCTCGTTCTGGAAGTCTATACGGAGAGGAGTTGCAACACTCATCCATGTGGTTTATTTTTTTAAGGCAAGCAGCCAAGGAACCAGCGGGTGTAATGGTTGACATTGGTGCCGTAAACCTCTCACAGCTGACGAGTTGTCCAAAACAACTACAGTGATTCTTGTTGCTGTGCAACAACTTAACAACTTACTGTGAAATACTTACTAATTAAAAGGAGTTGGACGCTACATCCTGACTTCGCGTGTTATTTCAAGTGGAGTTAGGCTACTGCTGAATTGTGTAGCGTACACACACAAGGAGAGCAGGACAGTGGAGCACCCATATTAAATTCGGTTCTTTTGGATTCTTTAGGGCCAAGAAAGACACGGCTCAAAAGTGGTCCTTTTACTTTAAAAAATGATCTTTATTTTACATATCCAGATATGTAGACCTTAAGACAAAACACACAACCCCAGCACTGAAGCACAAACGAAAGCCTAGTTATTTATATACTTGCTCTCTACGTCATACCACACTTTAAGTTTCGATCAAAGCCTAGTTGGTTTCACTTTCTAGCTGCAAAAGCACGCTTCTGCAAAAGCATGCAGTTTCCTGTCAGCACTTTTTGGCACAGAGTGTACTCAGAGTTAGGCCTTTCTTATATATAGCAATATAATCAGCATATAAACATATAGGATGATAAATTTGAACCTCAACATTTTGTTGTACACGTACAATGACAAGAGAGGGCTATTCTATTCTATCTCTGAGATAATGTTTATATTTAATAAAGGGGATGCTAAAATGACTTTTACACTCTAGAAATGAACTAAATGCATTTTAAGTTACTTTTTAAATGTGGTTGCAGACAGATCCCAGATTCAGAGTAGACCGTAAAAAAAGAAATCCTAAAAAAACAGTAATATTCCGGCAGCTGGGGCGCCAAAATAATACCATAAAATACCATAAAATAACTTTCTCATAGAAATACGGTTTGTTGCCCTAATTTTACATGGGATTTTGCCTTTTTCAAGTGCTTTTAAACATTAAATTAGGAACATTTTAATGTGATTAAACAATGAAATTACCTATAAACAAGGTCAATGAATGCGGCAATATGAATAATAATACTTAAATGTACAGAAATATGCAGTTAACAGTTGGTTTAAATAATAATGGTGTCAGGGTTGGCTGAGGAGAACCCAAATGCAGGACTTTTCGAATGGAGAAAGTGAGTTTATTTAACAGGACAGTGCCAACAGTCCACAGTGTGTGCTTTCCCAATTCCCCGTGCCGTGATTCCTTTCCGTGATGCGTGGTTGTGCTTCGTCCTCCTTGGTGCCTGTGTTCAACTGTTTACTGCTCCCTCCACACGTTTCCGTAATCACCCTGGAAACAAGAGATGCCACAATGAGTACTGCCCCATCCAGTGGCCGACTAAACACGTTAACCATTCCGACAAGAAAGTATTGAAAACACGAGCTCCGCACTAACTGTATTTCTAGTTTAACGATCCCACGCCAACTGCTGCTCCACTATTCTCTTAAGTAGAGCCCCTTGATTAGGCAGATCAGCAACAGGTGAGTTATTATCACAGGTGTGGCTGGCTCCAAGGCAGGGACTCTCCAGACCTGGTGGGGCAGCAAAACTGACACAACAACACACAGGGAAACGAGGAACGAGGAGCAGATCACACCACAACCACAAATGATTAAGAAAGACAAATAAAACTCATAATATTCTCAAAAAAATACTCAAAAAAGAACACATGATCCCTGGGTCACAGAGCCAGGCCCATGACAAATGGATTGCATTCATATAGCGCTTTATGAGACCCTCAAAGCGCTTTAAAATTCCACTTTATAATTCCCCTCTGGCCATCACCAGTAGGTGTTAGGTGAAGTGTCTTGCCCAAGGACACAACGACCGAGAGTGTCCCAGCCGGGGCTCAAACCGGCCACCATTACAAGGCGAACTGCGAACTCTTGAGCCACGATTGCCCTAAATAGCAATAATTATTATTATTATTTGATGTAAAAAAATTTTTATAAGAATCCTTTTATATATTTTTCCATAGCATTACATTTGAATTTAACAGTTCAATCTTTCAAATAACAGACAAATATTTGTGAAATTATGATGCATTTGTGAATGTATTTTAACATACAAATAATATGCATATGTAAAGACAAATACATTTAAAAAACAAGAAAGTTATGTTTTATTACATTTACAGTGATTTTACATTAATTTACATTTGAAATTTAAAATCACAGTCTATTTATGTGAATTTGATGATATTCTGGAAGAACAGTACAAAACTGTAAAATACACAGTAAAATACTTTTATATTACAATTTTCTTTTACAGTGTAGTTAAGGCCTGGATCCAACTATTGATATGTGCTAGTTAGAATTATTACGCTCTTGATTTTCTCTGGCTATCTCTTTTCTGCTCTGTCCTCCTAACACATCATCCTTCGTGGAACATTAAGATTCATATGTGGGTCACAGCCAGGAGGACAGAGGTGATGTAGAGACAAGCAGTGTTGGTCAAGTTACTTGAAAAAAGTAATCAGTAACTAATTACTGATTACTTCCTCCAAAAAGTAATCCCGTTACTTTACTGATTACTTATTTTCAAAAGTAATTAATTACTTAGTTACTTAGTTACTTTTTAAAAACACGATTTACAACCTGAATAGGTGATAAAGCGATAGATCTTTCAGCCCAATTCTACTTTTTCCTGCATAATCCATCATACAAAATGTAATCAAATGGAAAAGTCTCTTTTTAAAACTTTTATAGTTTTATTAATTTTAATCTTTTAACTTTATGCATCAAGCAAAAATTTAATTATATGCAACATTCTGACTGGAAGAAATTTGTTTAATATTTAAACCTATTTTCTGCACATTCCAGCACATAAAATATTTTTTTTTTGTGTTTACACTCAGTCTTTCAAATAGATGCAAGTAAAACACAGCAGAAAATAAATAAAGTCAAAGACTAGCGGTCCTTTTGCTCTATTTTCACCTGTAAAGCAGGAGTTGGGTAGGCGGAGGTTTACCATGGTGCAGGTGTGCCGCAGTGGTCAGTGGAAGGATACGGCAGTTTCTCTGTGAATTTCCCATTACGTCGTTGCGCACTCAGAGCTTGCTTGGAAGTTTAGGGTTTTTTTTCACTGTAAAAAGAAGTTTTCTTCCCACGCACAATGGTAATGGACGCTAATATTTTTATCACTTTTTATGGAATCAAACTTAAAGTAAGGTCAGTACTTCCACACTTTAAACGCTGCACGCTCATACTCTCTCCCGTTATATATATGATCCATTGTTGATCTGCACACAGCTGTTGTCACGACTGTCGCACTTGCTTACGTCACTGTCGTGAGACATTCTCGCAAAAAAAATCACAGTTTTAGTAACGCAGTAACGCAGCGTTCCTACGGGAAAGTAAAGGTAATCTAATTACCGTTTTTGCAATAGTAATCCCTTACTTTACGCGTTACTTGAAAAAAGTAATTGGATTACAGTAACGCGTTACTTGTAATGCATTACTGCCCATCTCTGGAGACAAGGTAGAGGACTCTCTTACTTTTGTTAACAATAAATTAACATTTAACTCATTTGTAGGAATGCAGAGTCACATTCAGCTGTTACTTGTAGGTGGAACTAGACTCTTTGCATTTAGTTTCACATGGTTGTTTTGGAAATGACCTGATTATGGAGTTTGGTGTCAGAGAGTGTGCAGCAGACTGACAGGAGCAGCTGTGTGTGTGTGTGTGTGTGTGTGTGTGTGTGTGTGTGTGTGTGTGTGTGTGTGTGTGTGTGTGTGTGTGTGTGCATTCTTCCTTAAATAGACTTCCTTCCTTTTCTCAAGCTTGATGTCCGTCTCTCTGTCAGTGCCAGATAAACAGCCGCTTGTTTATGCCATGATTTTGCCAATAGGCATTGATCCTTCTGCTCTGCGTTGCTGAAACATGTCCAGATGTGAGGTAGGATATCAAAGTGTCTGTAATGGGTTTTTTTCTTCAAGTATTGTGTCATTTCTCATTATTACACATAATCTATGGACATCTGTGGTTTGATTTCTTTGCATGTGAGGATTGGATGGGTTGTTACCAACATCAGGTGATAATTTCATGTCAGCAGCACCTTCAGAAATATATTTACTTAGAAAATTGGTGACACGTGCAATGCGATCTTGCCCACTGTGTGTGGATTTTAAATCTGTTTCTAACCTACAGGAGGCAAGAAATGCAACTGACTGGTCCCAGAGACGAGAGAGGACATTTAAGAAACTTCTGAACAGCAGAAAAACATCTGGACAGACACTGGAAAAACAGCTGTCTTCAACCTTGATCGCATCTGTTGATCTGAGGCCTGTTAGGAAAAAAAGATACCTGAACATCACATCACAACATCTGTATTGTAGAAATTAATTTGAAACATTAGAACAACACCTAGACAAGAGGTTCTGGCCTCTGAACACAATCACATGTAACATCTGTCCCACAGCAGAGAAACATGTGGTTTCATCACCACACAGCTGGTTGAGTTTTCAAAAACTCAACCAGCTGTGTTCTCTGAACTCTGTGAACAAGGAACGTGGGAGATGGGAGGAATAGTGTGTACAGAAGAGATGAAGGAGGAGAAGAGGAGGAGCGAAGGGAGGGAAGACAGTTTGACATCAGCAGACAGAATACGAAGATTCACCGTCAAACAGTTTGGATACAATGTTCTGAGCCTGGCTCGCCGAGGTCTGAAGGTATGACAGCAACACCTGCTTTTAGGTACAAATGGCCACTGCTGCCATCTCTGTGGTTTCAATTAATAATGTAGAAGCACACATCCTGGTGTCTACACTTGTACATTCAGAGTTTAGCCCTGTGAGATCCAAGATCCAAGTGTTATCTCAGATGCAGGTTGAAGCTCCATCATCAGCCTGCACTGTGATCAACACCTCTTTCATCCTTCTGGGAACGCAGTCAATTATTCAGATATGATCAGATATGACAGCATCTGGTTCCTCATGCCAGCCTTAATCAATCTTCACTTATTTAAACTCCTTTGTTTGCTTTCCAACTCTTGCTGCCTATGAGCAAGTGCAAATCCACTTAGGATTGTTTTCTTTGAATCACTGCAGAGATTTTAGTTTCAAATATGAAGCGCCTTGAGGTAACTTTTGCTGTGATTTAGCACTATATAAATAAAACTGAATTGAATTGAACTGAATACCACTGGTAACACAGAACCAATTGAAACCTCACCCACTAACTATAGTTTTGAATACTGCGCAACACGTGATGAGATTCCTGTTATATACACTCAGGTCAAAAGGTTCAGAAGTTTTTTTTATTAAAAATTATACATTTTAATGTCTCTCTCCACTCTGAAATGAAAGCATAGTACAAACAAGCAGTTGCAGTTAAAAAAGAAATCATGAACTTGTTACACCCCCACCTGGGGGGAACCCAGAGGCAACCAAAAAAAACCTCAAAACGAATAACGGCCCCACTCCCTGCTCCCAAGGAAAGATCAACGCTGCCAAGGGTTTGTGGTTTTACAACAATCAAATATTTTATTAAAGGTAGCAAGCGTCAGGGTGGTCCCAATATATAGCCACCCCCATTCAGTCTTCAACCAACGGTCGCCTCCACCTTGAGTTTCCATTAGCACAAACAGCAGAGAGACGAGGGTATGGTACCACAGTGTGGTCCAACACTGCTTTTATGCAGACAGAGGGGGCTGTAAGTAATCCAGAACCACCTGTAGGAGTTAGTAGCACCAGCTTTCATCGCCTGATCAACCTCCATTACTGCAGAACAGCTTTAAACTGTTAACCCATGTTGTGTTCCCTGAAAAAGGCCTTTTTTTGGATAATTCTGAAATGCACGTTATTTTTCAGTTTTGGGTAATCTTACCTTTGTTTAACCTCTGACAGTTCACCACTTACCTTTGTACAATTTCAGCTTTTCATTGGACTTGAATGACTTGAACTGGACAAAAATTCGGCTGTTCTAAAACTTTTGACTGGCAGTGTGTAAACATATTTTTAACTGTAGATTTGTTTCATGTGACACTGACCCAAGTTTAAATATTTAACTTCTTCTTAACTTCTTCATCTGTCAAAATGAACACTGGCACATTTGTGAACAAGCATTAGATCAGTGCCAGCGTGACATTTATCAGTGACTTTTCACACAGTAATCACACCATGTGATGAAACGATGGGCATTTTCTCCTCACACAGTACAGCACAGCATGTTTTGTGCTCGTGTTAATAAATACTGATGACTTTAAAACAATGAAAATATGAGCTGGCTTCAACAGGAGAGGACATTTAGGGCATATTATTGGTAACTGGTTGAAATATTAATTATTATTTTAAATGATTAAGCTGTTTTATCGAGCAACATTTAGGAGCATTCAAACATCAGGCTTTCCACATGTCAGCTGCATTTTCTGTCTTTTGTGATGTAAAAAAATTAAATATGTACACTAAAGAACAGTGCTGTGAGAACTTTTCCAGCTGTGTGGTGAATTCTGAGTGGAAAGCAGCAGCTTCTTTTTCTGTTTCACTCTACAGGAGGTTCCAGATGAACTGTGGGAGTTGTTGGAGTTGGACAAGCTGAATTTGTCTCTCAACAGCCTGACTGTTCTTCCTTCTCAGCTGGCTCTGCTGTCTAACCTGGTGGTCCTCAATCTGTGGGGTAACCAGGTAAACACACCTGACCCCTGACATTCCTCCTCCACTGAACCATTTTAGTTTAAACATATGACATCGCAGGAGTTTGTCAGGATTCATTCAAAGACTGAATCCCACATGGTTACAGAATAATTCAAACGTATGACGCTAAAAGTCTTATAAACCAGACGTTTATTTTATGGTAGAACATATGAGGATGGAAATGAAAGCAAATACAAAGTTACACGAGAAAACACTCACGTAACACGACACACACATAGATATTTATCCCTCATGTTGATCAACAGTAACCCTTTATTGTACAAAAAAAAAAAAAAAAAAAACTAAGGAAACACTCATGAACCCTGTTAAACCGTTTAATGTGGTGATTTTAAAAACAGCTCTTCCATGAAATTATATCATCTTATTAGAGAACAGGTGTTGCAGGGGAGAGAACAGGCATACTATTCCACAAACACTAGATCCTACATTTCCCATGATGGACCATGAGAGTCTCTTGCTGAAGCCTGATAAACATCCAAGTCTTTTACTCAGTAACAGGAGGTGTTATCCAGGTGTTTTCACGAGCTCACCAGTGAGAGCATATTGATGTTCATGTGCTTAATTTAAAGTAAAAGTCATGTAGTGTACCTATGAGTGAGGTACTGACCTCCTTCCATCCCTCCTTCTGCCTCCTCCTCCTCCTGTGCAGCTGCTCAGTGTCCTGGATAAATAAAAGTTCTAATCCCCACTGAAATCTACCAGGATCCAGTTTCTGCCTCCACCCTCCTTCAACCTTCAGCAGCGTAATGAGCCCTGAGTAGTGCCAGCATGCATGGCAGGCTGTTTCTGTCATATGCTGTTAGCCTTGCTTAACCTGTGAGCTAAACCCGTTTGTGAAATGTTTTGTAAACAGGAAATTTTCTGCTCTCAACACTTGATAAAGTCTCTTATTCAGAGTTTTATTTTCCCTGTGTCACGGTCTGCGAGGGCAGACCGTGAGGAGGGTGTTTGGAGGACCCAGGTGCAGACACAGACGAAGGAGGCAAAACGTTTACTGAACTTAATATGAGCCTTTATTAGGGCCGGTAAACAGTAAAGCAAAAAGAACCAAACATAAACTATGGCAATGACCTAAACAAAGGGCCTAAACTGGGAAACAACTAAAGACTAAGAAAAACTAAGACTGACTTGGACTGTAACTAAGAGCTACGCACATGACATGAAAAAGCAAAAGACAGTCTTCTGGACTGGTACATGAAAGGCTATGAGAACATGACAGGAGCAGATTACTATGAACATGACCAGAACAGAGACTGAAAAAATATGACTCATGACGTGTAGCTAGAATGAGAGGAATGTTAACAGACAACACGACACTGACACGAAGACACACTGGGCTTAAATACACTGAGGAAGTCATCAAGGAATTAGAGACAGAAGGGGAACACAGCTGGGAGGAATAAGACCTAATGAGACAGGGGGAACAAAGCTAGAAACACTGACATAAGACAGGAACATGAACCTTCAGAGTAAAACAGGAAACAAGACACCACTAAACAAAGACGCAGACATGACACTGAGAGACAGACTAGACACTGAACTAAACCTGCAATAAACATGAGAACACAAAACCTACGGACTAATCCCTAAACAAGAATAACTGAAACATAGAGTCATAATCATCATTATCATCATAATAAGAAAAGAATCCAAAATGCAAAAACACACCAAAACATAACAACTCAAAATACTGGGTCAAACTGACCCAGAACCGTGACACCCTGTGTCTATAATTATTCTATATTTCAATCTGGATTTCAGGGCACTTTGTGAAGAGTTGAATTCTAACATCTTTCACTTTATTTTCCTGGAATGGCTTCTCTTATATCTGTTTCCTTATATTTATGGTAAGATGCTTGTTCCTGGTGTTATTTGTGTGTTGTGTGTGTGCAGCTGAGCAATTTGCCACCAGAGATCGGTCAGCTGAGGAAACTCCGAGTTTTATTTGCCTACAGAAACAGACTTAAAGAGGTTCCTGAAGAGCTGGGCGCCTGCACACAGCTGGAGGTACTGCTGAAAATTCTTCAGCTTCTCACTTTAGTGCTACTGACATTGCTACTGTGATCACTGCTCCTGAAAACAGCTCCTTAAAATGTTGTGCAGGTTTTATTTTAGCAGGTAAATATGCTTGACGTTTTCATGCATGCTCATTCATCCAGGTAAATAAATCTCCAAAAGTTGATTCTGTTCATCTGGATGAAGCGTTTTCAGTGGGGAGAAACGTTTCGTCACTTGATGCACTAAGATGCACTAAATAGTTTGGGTTCAGATGGTGTTTGTGGGGTGTGGTTTCTGTTCAGCAACTGGAGGAAAGGTTGGCCACATTTATAGTGTGGCTGATACAAAAAGCTCCTCATGTTTTGCTCTGGTTGCTACAGTTGTCTGTAGTTTTCCTTGTTGCCTGCAAATACTCAGTAGTGCATAATTTTCAACCAGAAATGGGGAACGTTTGCCTTCAAAATAAAAGTTGTTTGTCAGAACTGCAGCCACTATACAGGGAGTGCAGAATTATTAGGCAAGTTGTATTTTTGAGGAATAATTTTATTATTGAACAACAACCATGTTCTCAATGAACCCAAAAGACTCATTAATATCAAAGCTGAATGTTTTTGGAAGTAGTTTTTAGTTTGTTTTTAGTTTTAGCTATTTTAGGGGGATATCTGTGTGTGCAGGTGACTATTACTGTGCATAATTATTAGGCAACTTAACAAAAAACAAATATATACCCATTTCAATTATTTATTTTTACCAGTGAAACCAATATAACATCTCCACATTCACAAATATACATTTCTGACATTCAAAAACAAAACAAAAACAAATCAGCGACCAATATAGCCACCTTTCTTTGCAAGGACACTCAAAAGCCTGCCATCCATGGATTCTGTCAGTGTTTTGATCTGTTCACCATCAACACTGCGTGCAGCAGCAAGCACAGCCTCCCAGACACTGTTCAGAGAGGTGTACTGTTTTCCCTCCTTGTAAATCTCACATTTGATGATGGACCACAGGTTCTCAATGGGGTTCAGATCAGGTGAACAAGGTGGCCATGTCATTAGTTTTTCTTCTTTTATACCCTTTCTTGCCAGCCACGCTGTGGAGTACTTGGACGCGTGTGATGGAGCATTGTCCTGCATGAAAATCATGTTTTTCTTGAAGGATGCAGACTTCTTCCTGTACCACTGCTTGAAGAAGGTGTCTTCCAGAAACTGGCAGTAGGACTGGGAGTTGAGCTTGACTCCATCCTCAACCCGAAAAGGCCCCACAAGCTCATCTTTGATGATACCAGCCCAAACCAGTACTCCACCTCCACCTTGCTGGCGTCTGAGTCGGACTGGAGCTCTCTGCCCTTTACCAATCCAGCCACGGGCCCATCCATCTGGCCCATCAAGACTCACTCTCATTTCATCAGTCCATAAAACCTTAGAAAAATCAGTCTTGAGATATTTCTTGGCCCAGTCTTGACGTTTCAGCTTGTGTGTCTTGTTCAGTGGTGGTCGTCTTTCAGCCTTTCTTACCTTGGCCATGTCTCTGAGTATTGCACACCTTGTGCTTTTGGGCACTCCAGTGATGTTGGAGCACTGAAATATGGCCAAACTGGTGGCAAGTGGCATCTTGGCGGCTGCACGCTTGACTTTTCTCAGTTCATGGGCAGTTATTTTGCGCCTTGGTTTTTCCACACGCTTCTTGCGACCCTGTTGACTATTTTGAATGAAACGCTTGATTGTTCGATGATCACGCTTCAGAAGTTTTGCAATTTTGAGACTGCTGCATCCCTCTGCAAGATATCTCACTATTTTTGACTTTTCTGAGCCTGTCAAGTCCTTCTTTTGACCCATTTTGCCAAAGGAAAGGACGTTGCCTAATAATTATGCACACCTGATATAGGGTGTTGATGTCATTAGACCACACCCCTTCTCATTACAGAGATGCACATCACCTAATATGCTTAATTGGTAGTAGGCTTTCGAGCCTATACAGCTTGGAGTAAGACAACATGCATGAAGAGGATGATGTGGACAAAATACTCATTTGCCTAATAATTCCGCACTCCCTGTATTTAAAAAAGGGGTAACTTTTACTTAGAAGGGGACCCTATTTTCCATTTTGTGTCTGTTCCACGATTGGTTGAAGAATAGCTGGACAGTATTTGCGGACAAGTCTCTCATTTCCATTTAAATTGTGGGTATTATGCAGATATTTTTGCCAACCATGTGGGGAATACTCATTTTCCCTCACGACAGATGATTGCCATAGAATAGTTTCTAGGTCTGTGTGACTTGGGTCTCATTCACTTGATCCTGGATTGTCACACATCCAAAATGACGGAGAAGCGGTTTGTAGATGCATACACAGGGGACACATCATCAGTGATGTTTCCTGAGGTCATGAAGTGAGGACCCATCCTTTTGATCCAAATCTACCTGCAGGCTCTTTCTGCGGCTTCAGTGGCAGAAGTGCTGGCCTACCACTTTGTTTGTTCTCAAGCTGCTCCACTGGCACTGATTTACATGTTCTTGGTACTTTAGAGAGGTCTATAGTGTCTTGCTAGGGTCTTGCTAATGACCTACTAATTTTATTGAGGTGCGTTGCAGCAGGGACACGTGGAAAAGTTTCAGGATACTGGCTCTCGAGGACTGGAGTTCATCCCCTATGGTCGAGAGTTTAACTGAGGCTTCTCTCCAGCCCTAACAAAGGAGATTTTCCTTTGGCTGCAGATTTGCACTGAAAATGCATTTACCACACACTTCAGCAACTGGTCCTGGCATTGGCCAGAGGCAGTGGCCCTCCTAAAAGGCTTTTTAGGATATTCTCCTTTGGGCATAGAAGACATGTTGGTGCTCACTCTTGTCACAGATGTGCAGATTTGCTGTACTGGGTAGCACATCATATGCAGCTTGGCACATGAAATGAATGTGCTGAAGTGCCAGCTATCATCTCAGCTTCTTGCTCTTTCTCATTTTGTCCATGCCACTCTGCTCCTGCATGCTTACCATCCTGCTGGTCCTGAACTCCTCCTGACCTAGATGGTTTCGTCCTTAATAAGGAACAGAGGAAATTAAAAACAAAGCAAACCCAATATGTCCGAAATCATGGCATAAACAGAAACAAGGCCACTGAATACAAAATAATAAAGAGACCTTTAGGAAACAACAGACAGATGATTGTCAGTTAAAGGTCCTTAACTATCAAAGGAATGTAGCAGTAAGCTCTGATCCTGGCTTAAAAACCTGGTCAGGGTATTGTGCCAGCAGGGAATCTATTGAATCAAATTTGATAATTTTGTTATTGTATTTCAATAAGGAGAAATCACTTGGAAGAATTGAACATGTTCTATTGAGATAGAGAAATGGATGTATTTGGCAATTAGGCTCTGATGACCCATCATAGCAAAACTGAATCGCAGCGATGAGAGGATTTAGAACAGGAGTCTAGATACTGGTGGTGAAGATGAAGACTGAGGCGTGAATAGAGCTCTGGCTGAGGTATCTGAGGTGGATATGGGAGGAAGGTGGGATGCTCAGAAGAAAGTCTGAAAGGAAGAATGACAGCGAGCACAGATTTAAACCACGAGAAGCTGATTGGCTCAAAGAAGGGGGGCGAGAAGATGATTGGATTAGAATAATGATGTCAGTATTGACAGTGTGGGAAAGCGGTAATCATGTAAAAACAAGCAGATGAGTGATTACAGATCTTCCTTATTGAACGATTAACAAGATGGCGCCGGTGAGGTCGGCTGCCGTCACGACTGCTCCGACCACTTTTTCTTTGTCTTTGTTTTTTAAGTTAGTTTTCAGCGTTTCTAAATCGGCAAAACCATCACCATTGGGTACATTAGGTATGACAGTGACACTCTTGTTTCTATTGGTATACAATGTACTCACAATTCGAAGTTTTTAACTCCGGATCCAAGCTGGCCGAGTGAGATCTCGAGGGAGAACAAAGGGAAGCGGCGGCGGCCTAGAGGGAAGCGAGCCGGCGTCAGGAACAGGCTGAGAGCTCGTGCACACCGCACACCTCTGCCTAGCATCCTGCTCGCCAACGTCCAGTCACTGGAGAACAAGCTTGACGACCTCAGGGCCAGGATAAAGTTCCAGAGAGACATTCGGGACTGCAATCTCCTCTGCTTCACCGAGACATGGCTGAACCCAGCGGTGCTGGACCACGCCATTCAGCCGGCCGAGTTCTTCTCGGTTCACCGCATGGACAGGACACGGGACTCGGGGAAGTCAAGGGGAGGCGGCGTGTGTTTAATGGTGAACAACAACTGGTGCAACAGTGCGAACGTTGTTCCTCTCACACGCTCCTGCACACCAAATCTGGAACTACTGTCCATCATGTGTCGTCCTTTTTATCTACCTCGGGAATTTACATCGGTCATTGTAAGTGCCGTTTATATTCCACCACAAGCGGACACGGTCACCGCCTTATGCGAGCTGCATGAGGCACTCACACAGCACCAGACACAACACCGGGACGCTGCGCTTATTGTGACGGGGGACTTTAATAGCGCCAACCTCAAACGCGCAGCGCCGAACTTTTATCAACACATCACCTGCCCCACCAGGGGTGAAAGGACACTGGACCACTGCTACACTACGGTCAAGGACGGCTACAAGGCACAATCCCGCCCCCCGTTTGGCAAATCTGATCACGCCGCCATTTTCCTCATGCCAAAATACAAACAAAGGCTGAAACAGGAAGTTCCGGTTCAGAGGAAGGTCGCGCGCTGGACGGACCAATCGGTGGCCGCGTTACAGGACGCACTCGATGACGCAGACTGGGACATGTTCAGGAACAGCTCCGACGATGACGTCAACGTGTTTACGGAAGCGGTTGTGGGATTCATCGGGAAACTAGCGGATGATACCGTGGAGACAAAGACTATCACAACGTTTCCCAACCAGAAGCCGTGGGTGGATAAAACCATCCGCGACGCTCTGAGATCCCGCACCGCTGCCTACAACACGGGACTCATGACGGGGGACATGGACCCGTACAAAGCCGCGTCATATAACGTGCGGAGGGCGGTGAAAGAGGCGAAGCAGCGCTACGGGAGGAAACTAGAGTCACAACTCCAACAGAGTGACTCTAGGAGCCTGTGGCGGGGACTAAGGACAATAACGGACTATAAAGCACCAACAACCGGTATGACGAACGCGGCCGTGACTCTGGCAGACGAGCTGAACACTTTCTATGCTCGCTTCGAGGCTGCAGCTAAGGTCTCCAACAATGCTAGTGTTAGCGGCGCTAACGGCTGCAGACAGGAAGATACTGCCAGCACCGGAAACGTGCTCGTCATCTCCGAGCATGAAGTAAGGAGAGCCTTCAAGAGAGTGAACACCAGGAAAGCAGCAGGACCAGACGGCATCCCAGGTCGTATCCTAAGAGACTGCGCATACCAGCTAGCTCCTGTGTTCACTGAGATATTCAACATCTCTTTATCTCAGTCGGTGATCCCCACATGCTTCAAAGAGTCCATCATTGTTCCTGTCCCGAAGAAACCCCACCCTGCTTCTCTCAATGACTATCGCCCTGTAGCCCTCACCTCAGTAGTGATGAAGTGCTTTGAACGCCTGGTCAGAGACTTCATCATTTCTTCACTACCAGACACACTGGACCCACTACAGTTCGCTTACCGTCCAAATCGTTCCACAGACGATGCCATCTCTCATCTCCTCCACACATCACTCACTCACTTGGACACTAGAAGGGGGAATTATGTTAAAATGCTCTTCATAGACTACAGCTCTGCATTTAACACCATAATTCCCTCCACACTCACCACCAAGCTGGAGCATCTGGGACTCAGCTCATCTATGTGTCAGTGGATCTCCAACTTCCTAACTGGCAGACCACAGGCAGTAAGGATGGGCGGACATGTCTCAGCCTCCACCACTCTCAGCACTGGAGCACCCCAGGGGTGTGTTCTGAGCCCCCTGCTGTACTCTTTGTACACATATGACTGTGTGGCCACTACCAGCTCCACCACCATCATCAAGTTTGCTGACGACACCGTCGTGGTGGGCCTGATCTCTGATAACAACGAGACGGCCTACCTGAAGGAGATTAGGAATCTGGAGAACTGGTGCCAGAGGAACAACCTCCTTCTAAACGTCAGTAAGACAAAGGAGCTGATAGTGGACTTCAGCACTAAGCAGGAGAGGAACTACCAGACCCCTGTCATCAACGAGTGCCCAGTGGAGAGAGTGGACAGCTTCAAATACCTCGGAGTTCACATCACGCAGGACCTGTCATGGTCCTGTCACATCAACACCGTGGTGAAAAAGGCCCGACAGCGTCTCTACCACCTCAGACGCTTGAGAGACTTCCAACTGCCCTCCAAGGTGCTCAGGAACTTTTACTCGTGCACCATAGAGAGCATCCTGGCGGGAAACATCTTAACCTGGTTCGGGAACAGCACCATGCAGGACAGACGAGCTCTACAGAGGGTTGTGCGGTCAGCTGAGCGCACCATCCGTTCCGAGCTCCCTGACCTGCACTCAATCTACAGCAGGCGGTGCTGGACCAAGGCCAGGAAGATCGTGAAGGACCTCAGCCATCCCAACAACAGACTGTTCTCTCTGTTGAGGTCAGGAAAGCGATTCCGCTCCCTGAAGACCAACACAGAGAGACTGAGGAGGAGCTTCTTCCCGCAGGCGATACGGTCTCTCAATCACACCACCACACAGTACTGACCCACACATATGGTTCTTACACACACACTGGACTTTCTGGACTTTGTTTTTGCACAACACTGGTCACTATATTCTTCATTTCCGGTTAATACTTGTACAGCTGCTGTTATTGTGTATATATTTATTTATATTTAGATTTCTTCATACATTCTTATATAGTTCTATATTGTGTATTGTGTATTTTGTTGTACAGTTATTTTATTTTCAACTTTAATTTATATATTTTATCTTATTCTTCCCAGTTAAATTTACCCTTCATTCTAATTTGTGTTGTACAGTTATTTCATTTTTAACCTTAATTTATATTTTATTCCTTCCTAGTTAAATTTACCCTTTTTAATTTTTCTTTTTAATTTTTCATATTTATTTCCTATCTTATTCATAGCCTTTCCTTTTTTTGTTTTCTTTGGGTCACGAGCAGTTGTCCAAGCATTTCACTGCATATCGTACTGTGTATGACTGTGTACGTGACAAATAAAATTTGAATTTGAATTTGAATTTGAACTTATGCATGAGCTGAATTCATTTACTGCCTTGAATTAGAGCTTAAATACAATTTCAGACCTTTAGATGAAGCTCTTATGTTCAAAATTTTAATGATTATTTTTAGAACAAAGTTTTGTCACAAAGAAACTCAAAGTGAGGATTACACTATATTTTCCAGTAAGTCTTTTCCCTTAAAATAGCACAAAGTTTGCTTTGCTTTTGGTTTGGAGCTAAACAGTGCAACACAAGATTTTGGATACACCTAAAAATAAGACAACGGTATTTTTGATCCACTTATTCTGAGGTTTACTGGATTTGCAGTGGAAAACAGGAGTAATATATGTGGTTATCTAAACCACCTGTTCTAGGTGCTGAGTTTAGCCAACAACCAGCTGTCATCGCTGCCGGCTTCTCTCTCTAATCTGACCCAATTGAGGAAGCTCAACCTCAGTCACAACCTCATCACTCACATCCCGGGCTGTGTCTACAACATGAAGGCTCTGGTATGTTCATGTGGGGCTAATATCACAAGATCGAAATACTGTGTATGTTTACGTGTGCTAAACTCTGGAATAAGTAGTCTGGTTATTCAGTACAACTACCTGTAGAAGATTCAGAGAGGATTAGCTAATGTGTTTAAAATCCCCAGGTGTTCCTTCACTTGGCCTGTAACCGTCTAGAGAACCTGGCAGAGAACATTCAGGCTCTGGTGGAGCTCAGAATTCTCATTGTGGAGGGAAACAGCATCCACTCATTGCCCAAGGCCCTCTGCTGCCTCACCAGGTAACCACATCACCAGGTAACCAAATCCACATAACGCCGCCCCACTGGAGTGGCGTGTGTGTATCACATTTGTATTTGATTTGATTTCAGGTTGGAGTTACTGAATCTCGACTTTAACGACATCAAGGATGTTCCACAGGTAAACAGCTCCACTGGTGAAGGATGATGATGATGATGATGACACTAATCATTTTGATAGTAATGGTCATCGATATCTTCAGAGATGATGGTGATTATGATATTGATGACAACTGGTGCCCTGGCATCTCCAGTACAGGGCTCCAATCCAGGCTTCACATTAAAGCTGTGTGATCAGCCTGCCTGTCTTTAAACCTGCTAACAGATGCTAACAGAAATTATCAATGAAAATTAGTTCAACACTTTCACCATTAATTTATTCTAACTCTAGTTTATTTCACCCTGCCCTGTGCGCATTACCCTAGAACTGTATGAAGCATGGCTACGTGAAAGGTGAGCTCACAGGCAGTCTTTCTCAGAAAAAGGAAAAAGACTCTCTCTGCATGTTGTGTCAACTTTTTGGTCCACTCTACTTCGACAGCAAAAGCTTTCAAGCGTGTCTCTATTAGAGATGGGCCGATCTGATATTACATCGGTATCGGTCCGATATTACGTATTGGTATCGGTCCGATACTGACCTAAATTACTGGATCGGATATTGGAGAGAAACAAAAAATGTAATCTGAACCACTAAATATCAAAAAAGCACCTCACAAAACTTGCGACATGGCGTAACTCAGCTCATAACCATAGCACGTCGGAGCAGTATGCGTAACGTGATAGAGCGGCTGTGGCGTGCGAGACCTGTCGGTGGTCTGGTTGAGTATTTGGAGTCTCGCTACCAAACATGTAAACAAACATGTAAAGCATTCCCACCTTAAGCTTATCAACCGATATATGGAGCGACTGCCTCTCATTCTCTCTCGCTCTCCTGCTGCTACTTCAATCATGAAACTGATCAATGATCAGCTGATCGGCTTTTCTGTCGAGTCCGTCTCTCTTCTTTGTTTTTGGCCCACTTTGCACCAGAAAGAGGAAACCAGCATTTGAACAACAGCAGCACGTTTAAGCTTGATAAGCTGTTGATAGAATTTATTTAATATTACTTTCTCCACCAGGATCTTTTTCTATGTAGATGACAGCTGGTAACTGTGCAGGGGCGGGTCTAGCAAGGTTTAGCCAGATGGACAGGTAGGGCATTAACAGGGAAGGGGGGCACAAAGACATACTTTCCTTTCTTATTCTCATTTAAAATGTCTAGCTTTTATTAAATAATTATCTGACTCTTACACCCAAAGTTTTAATCTGATGTAAAATGTATATAAGTCCATTACTGTATATAGTAACTGTTAAGTCTAATATACCCTATTAAGCTATAGTACTTTTTCCTTTGGGAAGGTACCATCTGTGCAGTCTGCAATTCTGTTGAAGAAAGATGTTGAATCTATTTAATTATTGTAGAAAAAGAATTGATTTCTGTGCATTTTTTTTTTACACGTGCATTAAATTAAACTTGATTACATCAATTAAGCATCACGAGGCTGAGGGTGGGGGGTAGTTCCCTATATTTTTTTGCTAGGAGTTTGCAACCCTATTAGTTAGGTTGTTTAATATTTCTGCTAAGTACTCTTTAAAATACCAGAATAGGGAGGATGGTGCAGGTTTAAGTTTATTGAGTTGATCAGTGTTGCTGGACTATGAAATATTTTGGGTGCAGTGTATTTTTTGCATACAGGTATAACAGAATAGCTTTAGTGTTTTGTTTTTTAAACTTGAGTATTGTCAGGGTTTCTGGGTCGTTGACCCAGTATTTTCAGTTCATGTCCACTGTTTATCCTCTGTACGTTCCACTTCCTGTTTTGTGTTACGTTACTCTGTGTGCATTATGTTCTAGTTCTTATTCCATGCATCGTTAGTTCAATTGTGTTCAGCTGCTCACTCACCTGTCACCTATCAGTCATTGTTCAGCCAGTGTATTTAAGTCCTCAGTTCTCTCCTGGTCGGCGTCGTGTCATTAATGTTGTCACTGCTGTCTATGCCCCATGTTTGCCTTCCAAGTCCAGATCAGTCAGCCGTTCAGTCAGTCAGCCAGCCAGCCAACCAGCCAGCCAGCAAGCCATCTCCTGTTTTCGTCATTCCTCCCTTACAATAAACACCCTGCATCTTCACCGTGAGTCCTGCGTTTGAGTCCTTCTCTCCACATCCACTCAGCAACCCCTGACAAGTATGAACTTATACAAAATGCAGCAAGATATTAAAAAAACAGTTTTATTGATTAAAAAAAACACTATATTGGATTCATATCAGTATCGGCAGATATCCAAATTTATGATATCGGTATCGGACATAAAAAGTGGTATCGTGCCATCTCTAGTCTGTATACATATCCCCATTCACACAACAGCATTTCTCACGCTAACGCTTAATTCTCACATGTATTTCAAGTTCAATGCCATGAAAAACGTGTTTGCTCCGTTCTTTATTTCCCCACCTTTTTAAGGACACACTGACGTGTTTATTTAAACAAATGTTAATATTAGACAAAGGTAACCTGAATAAATGCAAGATGCAGATTTTTAAATGGACGTATTCATGGCACTGCTAACACTGCGCAGCTATTTCTTTCCAATATTAAACCTGGACCCTAACACCATGTAAAGGGTTAGGTATAATGAATCATAAGATGTATGTCTATCTGTCTCTCCATAACCTTCAGTCTGTTTCACAAGTCTGTGATAATATTACTAATAATGGTGACAGTGGTGCTGGAAGCATGGTGATGACTTCGATGATACTGATGATGATAATGATAATAGTGATGACTTTATTGGTGATAAACACAATGGTTACTTTCAGGAGATGCACCAGCTGTCCCGGCTGGAGAAGCTTGCTTGCCATCCTCTGGATAAAGGACTTCACATTGTCCACAACCCGCTGCTAAAACCAGTGAAGGAGGTGCTGGAGGGCGGGCTCGGTGCACTTTTTAACTACCTGAGAGCAGGGTAGCTTGTAACAACATAAGAAATGGATTTAGAACTTTTTCAATACATTTTAACTACTTAAAGTGTTGAATAGGGAGCAGGAGTTTTTAAACTACCTTAGAGCTGCAGAATGGACTTATAACCACCCCAGTGATTTGTGCGAGGCGGGACTTTTGTTGTTCTTAAACAACCTGTGGGCTTGGAACAGGGGCAGGTGACTGAGATGACTGAGCAGACACCTGTCATGTGTCCAAATGGATGTATGTAGACTAGTAAAATCCCTGAAGAGGTTCACACATGACTGCCAGCACTGATAAGTGGACTGGACAGTAAGGTCCAGCACCTATTAACCCTCCGACCAGTTTCCCCAGGAAACAGGCTCAGCCCAGTCAGTCCTCATGTTCTGATCTTACATCATCAAACAAGATCCAGATGAATACGATCAGCTAGTGGTTCTTATCCCTGTGCTTAGGACTCATTCACTGACACTTCCTGTCATATTTCTGCTCATCTGAATTTATTGAACTGGATATTTCTTTTAACTGTATTGATTATGCAGAACTTGGCACTGCATTTCCCCCTTTTATAGCTCTTCCAAAGACCTTTAGATAATACTGACATCATATGTTAACCCTCTGCTCAGGTTCTAACTAGTCTTCTTACTCAGTGAGGTAGAGTTCAACTGTCACAGTTGACCAATATATGGACTGGTTATATTTAAGTAAATCTGTACCTGCATAACCACATATGCATGTGACATTTCTACAAGTTCAGAAAAACAAACTAGAAGATTGTTTTAGTTTCTTGTTATCTCACATTTCTACTATGGAGGACCACAAGAGCCGCGCGCATCGAAATAAAGAATTCTGTGCTTAAATAATGAATTGTAGAACAAAACCTGCATTTGTAAATTCATTTTTGAATTCCAATTTAATAAACTGACTTTTAAAATGCTTTTTAAGTCTTCATTTCAAAAACATTTTCAAATTCCACTTTGATAAACTTCATTTCAAAAATCTTTTTCGAATTCCACTTTAATAAACTGCATTTCAAAATCCATTTCCCTTTCCTGTTCGCTCAGGGATTAACATGTGGATTAGCAGTTGGATTAACAACTTCATTTTAAAAATCCTGCTGCTATTCAAATTAGCCACACCGTGGGATGTAAGGAACTCTCTGATTGGTTGGACAGATGCTGGCTGTCTGCCAGCCTGGATTTTTCTAGCTCATAGCTTTGCCCTGCTGAGAAGCCTGTGTGCTTGTACAAAGGCCGTTCAGCCTCGGGATTTACATTCGGCTCAACACGGATATGTGAAGGATGAAGGGACCCTGCAGCGAAACGGAGAGCCCAACCTCTGACTGAGTGCCTGTTTACGCAGTCTGACCACCTGTGAAGGTAACGTGCTAACATGGCTAACGCTAGCATAACCGCATGTAGCCCCGTTATTTTAAGGTCATCTTAGCTTATGAAAATTTTACATCGCAGCTGTACGAGCTAGCTACGTGTTTTGTAAGCTGCTGTGCTCTTCACAAATAAAGCTGGAAGCAGCTCAGACTATTAGAACCAGCACTGAGCCCTGTTACATTTATACAGTGTTAGAGCAACGGCTGCAGCCTACAGCCTTTAAACTAGCGATTAAAATGCTGACAGTAAACTCGTCAGTCCAGATGTTACCACATTATTTTGTGATACTTAAGAGTTAAAACAACTGAGACAGGCTGATTAAGTGTGTGAATGTGAGAGTGAATGAATAGTGGCATTGTAAAGCGCTTTGGGTGCCTTGAAAAGCGCTATATAAATCCAATCCATTATTAAAATAACAGCTGTCAGTTCTCTCATTCAATATATCAAGACTGGAGATCACGCTACTGATTTCAGTTCATTTAATATGTGAGTGCACAGATTAATTCTCAACTGGACATAAATGATGATCAAAGGTTGTATATATGATGAGTTCATCCAATCCCAGCCTCTAACACAGTGCGCTGAATCTTAGCTTTGAATGTCCAGTATATTCTAATCAGTGCAATGTAAGCATTCACTGAACCTACAGTATCTACACCTATGTGGCACATGTGTGGTAAAGATACAGATAATGAAATTTAATTATTAATACAATATACATCATGAGAAACAGAAGCTGAAATTGATTCAGTTTAGTACTTTTCTCTGTATGCTCTGTGATTATAAAGGCCTTAAATTCTGTGATATATACTGTAAATGATTTTCACAGAGGTCTTAAAGTACTTAAATCACTGCTGATAGTCTGGTTGTTTATATTTTCACGTTTTTGTGTCTGTAGGGCTGTTTGATGACGGTTTGGACTCCTCTGGGAGATGAGGACACACCCACATCTGTTCCATACTGCAGTCATTGATGGTGTTACAGCTCTGAGTCACCCTGCAGGCCTACTTGTTGTTCCTAGAGTATTTAAAAGTAGAATGGGAGGCAGAGCCTTCAGTTTTCAGGCCCCTCTTCTGTGGAACCAGCTTCCAGTTTGGATTCAGGAGACAGACACTATCTCTACTTTTAAGATTAGGCTTAAAACTTTCCTTTTTGCTAAAGCATATAGTTAGGGCTGGATCAGGTGACCCTGAATCCTCCCTTAGTTATGCTGCAATAGACGTAGGCTGCCAGGGATTCCCATGATGCATTGAGTTTTTCCTTTCCAGTCACCTTTCTCACTTACTATGTATTAACAGACCTCTCTGCATTGAATCATATCTGTTATTAACCTCTGTCTCTCTTCCACAGCATGTCTTTTATCCTGTCTTCCTTCTCTCACCCCAACCGGTCGCAGCAGATGGCCCCGCCCCTCCCTGAGCCTGGTTCTGCCGGAGGTTTCTTCCTGTTAAAAGGGAGTTTTTCCTTCCCACTGTCACCAAAGTGCTTGCTCATGGGGAGTCATATGATTGTTGGGTTTTTCTCTGTATCTATGAAGCGCCTTGAGGTGACTTTTGTTGTGATTTGGCGCTATATAAATAAAATTGAATTGAATTGAATAGATATAGTGTGTGCTGATGACAAAAAGTATCCTGTATAATTTACAAAAGTATAATAAATTCTTTTTGTGATTTAAGTATCTGTAGATTGTAGTCATACTACTCATTTGATTGAGTATTCTGTTGAATAGTTTAGGTGTAGTCCTTGGGCAGGTTTGAGTTTATAGTAAATGTCAATGTGGGGTGGAAACACAAGGGTGGAGCTGAACCTGCTGGTCAATATGTGTGATTATTGAAATCAAATTCAAATTCAAATTTTATTTGTCACATACACAGTCATACACAGTACGATATGGAGTGAAATGCTTACACAACTGCTCGTGACCTAAAGAAAAATGAAAAGGCTATGAATAAGATAGGAAATAAATATGAAAATTAAAAAGGGTAAATTTAACTAGGAAGAAATAAAATAACTGGGTCAGTATTATGTGGTGGTGTGATTGAGAGACCGTATCACCTGTGGGAAGAAGCTCCTCCTCAGTCTCTCTGTGTTGGTCTTCAGGGAACGGAATCGCTTTCCTGACCTCAACAGAGAGAACAGTCTGTTGTTGGGATGGCTGAGGTCCTTCACAATCGTCCTGGCCTCGGTCCAGCACCGTCTGCTGTAGATTGAGTGCAGGTCAGGGAGCTCGGAGCGGATGGTGCGCTCAGCTGATCGCACAACCCTCTGTAGAGCTCGTCCGTCCTGCATGGTGCTGTTCCCGAACCAGGTTAAGATGTTTCCCGTCAGGATGCTCTCTATGGTGCACGAGTAAAAGTTCCTGAGCACCTTGGAGGGCAGTTGGAAGTCTCTCAAGCGTCTGAGGTGGTAGAGACGCTGACGGGCCTTTTTCACCACGGTGTTGATGTGACAGGACCATGACAGGTCCTGTGTGATGTGAACTCCGAGGTATTTGAAGTTGTCCACTCTCTCCACTGGGCACTCGTTGATGACGGGGGTCTGGTAGTTCCTCTCCTGCTTAGTGCTGAAGTCCACTATCAGCTCCTTTGTCTTACTGACGTTTAGAAGGAGGTTGTTCCTCTGGCACCAGTTCTCCAGATTCCTTCAGGTAGGCTGCCTCGTTGTTGTCAGAGATCAGGCCCACCACGACGGTGTCGTCAGCAAACTTGATGATGGTGGTGGAGCTGGTAGTGGCCACACAGTCATATGTGTACAGAGAGTACAGCAGGGGGCTCAGAACACACCCCTGGGGGGCTCCAGTGCTGAGAGTGGTGGAGGCTGAGACATGTCCGCCCATCCTTACTGCCTGTGGTCTGCCAGTTAGGAAGTTGGAGATCCACTGACACATAGATGAGCTGAGTCCCAGGTGCTCCAGTTTGGTGGTGAGTGTGGAGGGAATTATGGTGTTAAATGCAGAGCTGTAGTCTATGAAGAGCATTTTAACATAATTCCCCCTTCTAGTGTCCAAGTGAGTGAGTGATGTGTGGAGGAGATGAGAGATGGCATCGTCTGTGGAACGATTTGGACGGTAAGCGAACTGTAGTGGGTCCAGTGTGTCTGGTAGTGAAGAAATGATGAAGTCTCTGACCAGGCGTTCAAAGCACTTCATCACTACTGAGGTGAGGGCTACAGGGCGATAGTCATTGAGAGAAGCAGAGTGGGGTTTCTTCGGGACAGGAACAATGATGGACTCCTTGAAGCATGTGGGGATCACCGACTGAGATAAAGAGATGTTGAATATCTCAGTGAACACAGGAGCTAGCTGGTATGTGCAGTCTCTGAGGATACGACCTGGGATGCCGTTTGGTCCTGCTGCTTTCCTGGTGTTCACTCTCTTGAAAGTTTTCCTCACTTCATGCTCGGAGATGACGAGCACGTTTCCGGTGCTGGCAGCATCTTCCTGTCTGCAGCCGTTAGCGCCGCTAACACTAGCATCGTTGGAGTCCTTAGCTGCAGCCTCGAAGCGAGCATAGAAAGTGTTCAGCTCGTCTGCCAGAGTCACGGCCGCGTTCGTCATACCGGTTGTTTGTGCTTTATAATCCGTTATTGTCCTTAGTCCCCGCCACAGGCTCCTAGAGTCACTCTGTTGGAGTTGTGACTCTAGTTTCCTCCCGTAGCGCTGCTTCGCCTCTTTCACCGCCTTCCGCACATCATATGACGCAGTTTTGTACGGGTCCATGTCCCCCGTCGTGAGTCCCGTGTTGTAAGCAGCGGTGCGGGATCTCAGAGCGTCGCGGATGGTTTTATCCACCCACGGCTTCTGGTTGGGAAACGTTGTGATAGTCTTTGTCTCCACGTATCATCCGCTAGTTTCCCGATGAATCCCACAACCGCTTCCGTAAACACGTTGACGTCATCATCGGAGCTGTTTCTGAACATGTCCCAGTCTGCATCGTTGAGTGCGTCCTGTAACGCGGCCACCGGTTGGTCCGTCCAGCGCGCGACCTTCCTCTGAACCGGAACTTCCTGTTTCAGCCTTTGTTTGTATTTTGGCATGAGGAAGATGGCGGCGTGATCGGATTTACCAAACGGAGGGCGAGATTGTGCATTGTAGCCGTCCTTGACCGTAGTCTAGCAGTGGTCCAGTGTCTTCTCACCCCTAGTGGGGCAGGTGATATGTTGATGAAAGTTCGGCGCTGCGCGTTTGAGGTTGGCACTATTAAAGTCCCCCGTCACAATAAGCGTGGCGTCCCGGTGTTGTGTCTGATGCTGTGTGAGTGCCTCATGCAGCTCGCATAAGGCGGTGACCGTGTTCACTTGTGGTGGAATATAAACGGCACTTATAAAGACCGATGTAAACTCTCGAGGTAGATAAAAAGGACGACACATGATGGACAGTAGTTCCAGATTTGGTGTGCAGGAACGTGTGAGAGGAACAACGTTCGCACTGTTGCACCAATTGTTGTTCACCATTAAACACACGCTGCCTCCCCTTGACTTCCCCGAGTCCCGTGTCCTGTCCATGCGGTGAACCGAGAAGAACTCGGCCGGCTGGATGGCGTGGTCCGGCACTGCTGGGTTCAGCCATGTCTCGGTGAAGCAGAGGAGATTGCAGTCCCGAATATCTCTCTGGAACTTTATCCTGGCCCTGAGGTCATCAAGCTTGTTCTCCACTGACTGGACATTGGCAAGCAGGATGCTAGGCAGAGGTGTGCGGTGTGCACGAGTTCTCAGCCTGTTCCTGACGCCGGCTCGTTTCCCTCGAGGCCGCCGCTTCGCGTCTCGTCCTTTGTTCTCCCTCAAGATCTCACTCGGCCAGCTCGGATCCAGAGTTAAAAACGTCGAATTGTGAGTACATTGTATACCAATAGAAACAAGAGTGTCACTGTCATACCTAATGTACCCAATGGTGATGATTTTGCCGATTTAAAAACTCTGAAAACTAACTTGAAAAACAAAAACAAAGAAAAGGTGGTCAGAGCAGTCGTGACGGCAGCCGACCTCACCGGCGCCATCTTTTCACAATACATTCACAAAGAAATACAGAAAAACAATTCACATATTTCAGTCACATTTTTCCAAACTCTCAGTCGCACACATATTTAGGAATGGGAGGGAGTGAGATCCTGAGGTAAGTGACGGAAGTGACGGACAAGGTAAGCGACTCATGTTGTAACTGACGTCAGACGCCGGAGATTTTGGCGGAAAATTAAAGCGAATGGTAGTTTAGAATTGAACAAATTCCTTTAAGCCTCAGTATTACCAAATACACTTATCAATTGTCTTATAACTTACAATACTTGTCTAAATCATCTCCAACACCCTGGAGAACAGCGGGGAGAGTTTAGAGGCTCTCCAAGATGACATCAATCAGTGCTTCCAGGATCTCGTAATGAAGAAGGCTCAGCATGCATCTTCCCCGGCCAAATCTGAGACGCCGTCGTCGAAAAAATGTCGCCCGGCAGATTCCCCCGGCACAACATCTCCAGCCGACAAAGATATTGCCAACATACTGGAGTCAATCGACAAGCAATTGTCCAGTTTTGATGCAAGCCTGTCCTTGGTGGAGACTCTTCACCAGGAATTTAAATCCTTGTGAGAATCCCTGGAGTTCAGCCAGCAGCAGGTGGAAACGCTCGCTGCTGAAAATGCCACGCTAAGGGAGTCTGTGAGTCTGGCTCCAGAGAAAAGAGGTACTCAAAAACTCAAAAAACTACAGGCAGATGTTGTCCTTTTACAAGAGACCCACAGACCTCTTAGAGGTTCGAATGAACTTAAAAGACCTGAGTTTCCTAATGTGTTCTCAGCTTGTTATAATTCTAGACAAAGGGGAGTAGCAATTCTAATCCATATAAATATTAATTTCACAGTACTCGATACAGTTATAGATCCAGAGGGCAGATTCTTAATCATTAAACTATCTATACTTGATAAAAAGCTATGTATTGTAAGTGTATATGGTCCAAATGTTGATGGTCCCTCATTCTTTCACGGTTTTTTCAGTGCACTCTCTGAACACTTAGATGGCACACTTGTTCTTGGAGGTGACCTCAACCTTGGACTAATGAAGAAATGGATAGGCTCAATACAGCAGGAACTCAGCGTAATTGGAAGTCCACAAATATAATCAAACAGTATATGAGCGACTTTGGTCTTTGCGATGCATGGCGCTCCCTTCACCCCAACAGTAAGGAATATACTTTTTTCTCACATCTGTGCATCTAGCCACCTGGGGGGCTCTTCAACTGGTGGGGGAGGCTGTTACATGTTGCAGGAGATCTCTGCAGGAGGGGGAGATATAGGAGAGGTGGAGGAAGATATCAGCCTGGGCATCTATTGTCCTGTGTAGTCTGGAAGATGAGTGGATGATGGGGTGGGTGCAGTTTTCTCTGTGTTGGGGTCGGGTGGGCTGTCCCGGGCTCTGTGCCCCTCCCTTCCTTCCCTCCCCATCTCCAGCTGCCTCCCTCTTCCCGCTCCACCACAATCACCCACACATGCAGGGCCTTGGGGTAAAGGTGTGTCACCAGGGTGCAGGAGAGGCATTCCCCCCTCTGTCCCCTTTTGGCTGCCTGTGCCTCAATTTTATCTCACAACTTAGACATTCACATTACTCACACTCTCATTACTAGGGATGGGTATCGTTTAGGTTTTATCCGATACCGGTGCCAAATCGGTACTTTTGAAACGGTGCCGGTGCTTAAACAGTGCTCAAACCGGTGCTTAAAGAATGGAGAACACAAAATTGGTCCAAAAACCTCTCATGTTCAGCTGGTTTTTGTAAAAAGATAACAATGTTAGCCTTTTCTGCAGCTATGGGGCATATATGGTATCACTCTTGGCTGGAAGCAGTGCTTAAACAATGGAAAAAAACACAAACTTTGTCCAAAAACCTCTCATGTTCAGCTGTTTCCCTCTTTTTCTTTGGTCATTTTAGCCTTTTTGGCCAGGGTGAAGGGAGTATCTGCCATCAAACAAGAAGACAGCCGCATGTAGCTATGATGATGTTTGCTAGTTCACCTTACATGCATTAATGTAATAACGTGATTAGCCTACTCAACGTAAATTATACACGAACAACATTAAGCTACTCACGTAGAGAAGAACGGCTGCTGCTGCATCATCATCCGTCATCATTTCTGCTACACTGGCAGGGCTAGGGGCCAGGACTCTCCTCTTCGGGTTTTTGGGGGATGTTGCTAACTCCGGGTCCGATAACAGGTGTTTCATCGGATTTGAGGAGTTACCTCCTTTGACAGTATCAGCTTAAAGCACTTGTTGCAGGCTGCTGAGTTTGCATCTTTTGCTGTGAAGTACAGCCAGACTTTTGACCGCTTCGCCTTGGGCATTTTTAATCTGTAGCTCTGCATAAAAGAACGTACGTACCTACTATCCTCGGAAACGTAAAATGATTGGCTAGAAGTGTATCACAGCTCAGGAAAAAAAAGCACCGAAATAAAGCACCGAAATGTGCGCTGCTTTTCGGTCTGGTTACTACCGTTTATGTCAGAACCGGTGCCATGATGGCACCGGACACCGGTACCCATCCCTACTCATTACACATACATATAGGATCTTGGGGGTGGGCACACTGCAGGGTATCCAAAAGACCATCAGGGTGTACAACCTGACCCCTGGTGTCATTGCCCACCTCTCAATTTTAAATACATGTAGACATCGAGGGCTATCAGGAGGGGCTATGCGCTTACCTGCTGCTCTCTGGCAGGTAGCTCCATGCCCTCCTAGGTTTTAAATGCACCTTAGAACACACATGCATCAACACTACATTTGAGCGGGCTGAGGGAGGTTTGGAGTCTTCACACACCCCCGTTCTCTGCGGCCTGTTGGAGCGGGGGGCTAGGAGGAGGAGATGGCCGCCCGATCGGGGCCTGCTTCTCTCCACCCCAGGAAAAAGGGTAACACCACCTGGGTCTAGGTGCAGTCCCCCCCCCCTCCCCCGGTGGGCAAGGGTACGTAGACCTGGGGCTTAGAGTACGCTTGGGGAGTGTAATTGTGTGTACAGTGTCTCTTTATGTCTGTCTCCATGTTGGGTGAGTGTTGAGTAATTGCATATGAGAGCATGAGGGTGGGAATGGATGTTTGTATCTGTGTGTGCCTGTATGTCTGTGTCTATATGTCAGGTTGGGTATCAGACGCCACCTCTCTAGGGACATCTCAGGCCCTCCAAGTGACCCCTCATCTGGGGCTCTCCTCAGCTCTTTCTGGGATAGTGGCGCGGCTGCCCCTCTGTTGGTCTTCCTTGGTGTCTTGTGTTCTGAGGGTCTGAGGTGTTCTGGATGTCTGGAGTCTTGATCTCCCCCATACCGGCTTCATGCCCTGGAGGACGGGGCTGTGGCGCCCCACACCCCCTAGCAGATCATTACATGAAGGAACCTTTTAAATACAAGCGCGTCCATGCTCACAGGTGTACACACGGGGACTCTCACACACAAACTACACCCTTTTTGGCTCCTACCTCAAAGCACACTGTGTTCTGTTGATCTTACGTGCTGCATAATAATGTTTAATATTTAATATTTACTGTTACATTCCCAGAGATCATCGTGATGTTGTTTATTATGTTGCTCTTTTTTTTTCTTCTGCTTGCTTTCTCTGTTTTCTTTCTCAACAGGTGATCCAGGTGATTGATATATGTATTTTATGTCTGCTTATTTTGTTGTTTTTTGTTTTTTGCCCTTTATCCCTGTCCCTCTTCCCTGCTGTTTTTCTTTCCCTTTCTTTCTCCCCTTTCTTTTCACCAGTCAAGTCTGTATTTAACAAGTGAAAATAAAATAAAATAAACAATAAAAGGTGAATCAAATAGACCATTACAGCATGGCTGGGATGGTCCATTTGGTAAAGTAAATCCGTTGGGCAGCTTTCTTCGTCTTTAGACAATAATTCTGATGGCAAAAGAGCCAAACGGAACAGGCAAGAAAAAAAAAAAAGACTTTAATATAAATACTTTTTTTTAATACACTTTTGTGGTTTTTCCAACAGTTTCATGGCAGATTTTGAAATACTTACAAAGTATAATGTCTCGATAAGTGTTCTTACACACATGGTATATACTTTTTCACATGTTAGGATTTTATAGCTTCAGTTTAATGTTATGTCCTCTAATCTTCATCCCAAACATCTTTCACCAACACTAAAGGACATGTTCTACAGTTGAACCATGAAAATGAACGTCTATTCAGCTAGATTATGAAAACAAGTTCAATGTAAATGAACATTTGTCTTTTCAAATGTTAACTGTGACTGTTAGCATAAAACTCTCTGATGACAATGAAAAAAACTCTTCTTTACATACCTGATCTTGATGACTCCTCAACAAGCAATAGGAGCTCTGTTCGACTAACCTGAAGTACAGGAAACTGTAGGAGGCGGAGCTTCATTGATATCCAAGGTTTTTTCACAATCCCACTGTCACATCTGAAAAATTAATCTGAAATTTCATCAGAGCAGAGTTGGCAAAGGTACAGACACTCTGTACAAACTTTTTAATGTCTGTAGAAAAGATGGAAAATACAAAGACATATATGTTCTTTCTATTGCCTACTTTGTAGAGGGTGACTGCCTCTAAACAGATGAACAGGTAAAGTATTTTGTTATGTGTCTCCATCATCTCTGCCCTGCTCGGTGCTGTTTGTTGGAGAGGTTGAGGGAAGATTGGGAATTATGGGAAAAATTACTGCTAAGCAGATTTATGGATGAATGGTCACCATTGACAAAAACAATGGTAGTACAGGGCGTGTACATCTTTTTTGTGTACTTTCTATTAGTTTTTTTCTTGTTTAATGCCTTTCCATTCTTCTTCTCCCGTGGTGATGGTACTCATGAAACAAATATGCATTCATTATGCAAATGATCACAAATTGTTTATACTAATTTCTATAAAGATGAGGTTTAATGTGTTTATTCCCATGTTTTGTACTTTGTTGGTGTTTGGTTATACGAGTGGGTGAATAAAAGTAAGTAAAATAAGTCTGTCCTGTTTGAGGTTCTGATCTCTTTTCCATCGGATCCAAACGTTACGATATGACATGATTTTTTATGCCAGTAAAACAATATACAGTGTATCAGTCTACTGTTCTCTTTTTCACAAACATGCAATCAATCACACCTTCTTCCTTTTACTCCTAAAAGTAAGATTTCAGAGAAATGTACTGGTGCCAAAATATTAAAAACAGCTTTTGATGGCTGAAACAACACATCCGCGCCCTGAAGAGAAAAGGAGTTTTTATTGATAACCGTCAGCCTTTGAAGGAATGCTCGAGTGTGTCTGTGCCAGTAATACAAACACTGCCTGGTTACCTCCGCCTCCTCCTGCTGTTGATGGCCCCTCCCCCATGCTCTAACTGTTTGAACACATATTTGAATCACTTCCTGGAAATAAAGGGAGCTGCCACATGAGCTTAGAGGACGCAGGTTAGTGTTTTCTCAGCTTTCTTTTTATTTCACACACACACACACACACACACACACACACACACACACACACACACACACACTGTCGATATCACACCCCTCCTTCGCTCATGTTTATCAGCAGATTTTTATCAGTGATGTCGTCAGCTCCTGGCACCAACATCAAACTTGACTGTGTGAGTCTCTGTGGATCTGTTCTTCTCCTGTTTTCTGTTCATATCAAACATGTCCAGAGCTTCTAATAAGGAGCTCAGTGTTATACGTAATCAGTAAGAAAACCCAGGATTGCCTGTGAGCTCAAAGATCAGACTGCTTTACAGACTCACAGTCTTTCATATGTTTAGTGTCACGCAGAGGCGACAGACGTATATCGTCAGTGCACTTTGTGTTTAACCCCTCTGTGAGATCAGCCAATTAGAAGAAAGCTTTCTAAAAGGGGGAGGGGCTAAAACTGTTGTTTAGTGAAACAGATGACAGTTTCTGTATTCACAAAGATCTCAGTGGGCTGAGGAATCCTGCATCAGTGATTGGACAGGAGACAGGCAGCTGTTGGGTGAAGATAAACAAACCCTGCTCTTTATTAATTGGTTCAGTCACTTCAAGTGGACCAATCACAGAGCCCCACCTGTTAGCATCAGAGACTTTCTGTTTGGCACTCACAGTCTGTTTCCCTCTCAGGCTGACTCAGGGAAGATGAAAATAAATGATGTGAAGAAAGAGGAGGGACCAGCAGAGTTTCCAGGATGCAGCTATGTTGCAGTGAAGAGCGATTGTTCCAAAGAAGAACCTCCATACTTCAGTGCTGAACCAAAGTAAGTGTTTTTGACACACACACACACACACACACACACACACTCTCACTCTCTCTCTCTCTCTCTGCATACACAGTGTTCGGAAGGTTACTTTAAAAATGTATTCCACTACAGATTACAGATTACATGCCCCAAAATATATTTTGTAATGTATTCTGAATACTTTGGATTATTTCGTATATTATCATGCTTTTTACAACTACATGAATGTCCTATTGCTGTGTGATTTATTACTATTACTGAAGGTTAGTCGCCATACCAATACCAACTAGATGTTTAAATCTTAATATAAATGAGTAACAGTAGGGTGGACATTAGGTAAGGCTGCACTTCATAGAAAGTATAGAAAACTATTCCGTGCGTATATAAAACAGGTCCGCAGCTCCGAACCGTAGTAAAGGGACCTCTGGCTAATACATCGGGTTCGTGTCGGGCTCGTAGCTGAAAACTAGCTTTGCTTTGTTGTGTGGGTCAACTTTGCTAGCGAGAGACAGAGAGAGGCGTTGAAAGACTGCTCCAACGGAGCTTATTGTTTCAGAGGAAAAACACGATTTTTCTCCCCCCTCGCTCACAGACACATAACGGGTATGGCAGTCCATTCTCCCTGCAGCACGGACTACACTGCCCATCAGGCTACATTCTTTAGGACGATGCTTGTAACACTCTGCTATTGCCTTCATATTAAATCATTTTTTGAATAATAATTTAAAAAAATATTTCTTCACATCATTATGCGGCCGCAATTAGAGGTGACATGGGCTGTTAGATTGAGACACAGGCATTAGAGCCTCTTAATGTGTGTTTTGTTTGGGTTTCCACTGGTGTGGAATTACCAAAACTAGAGAGGGTATAGCCTAACATATGAAACAGGAAAAGACCGCTGTGTAATCCATTTATTTCAACAAAGGAACTGTATTCTGAATACCACCTTTTAAAATGGTAACTGTAATGGAATACAGTTACTCATATTTTGTATTCTAAATACGTAACGCCGGTTGATGCATTCCGTTACTCCCAAACACTGTGCGTACATCATCTTTTGTCGTTTTGTGAAAAAAAAAAAAAAAGTTCAATGACTGATTCTGTGGGGTCAAAGGTATTTTCTGGTTGCAGCTGCTATTAGCAGTGATAGAAATTTTAAACCCTTTTTGTCATGGCTGCAGAAGCACTTACGCATTCACACGAGCGTTAGGGTTGCAAACGCCTGTCCTAAGAAAGTAGAATTTAGTCAAACAGAGAAGCAAAGTGGCTTCCAAAAACAGCACGTATGAATTTCATACTGTAAATTACAATATGAACATATTAATCAAAATTTAACTGCAGCGAAAAAAGTTCAACCTAAAGCATTTACTTTCTTCTGGCACTGCTTAGAGAAAAGGCATTGATCCTGCTGTTCAAGTCCAAATCAGAAAGTTCAGACTGAATTTGACAAGTGAATTTCATCATAAGCCTCTCTGTATTATCCTGTATTAATTTTCAACATCCTGAACATTTGTAAAAACCTGAGTCGGTAACTATGGAAAATGTTGAAAATAATATGCAATCAGCAACTAATTTCATCTACAGATGTTGGACAACATATGTGGAAACAAATATGTAGGACTGCTTTCTTCTGGTTGCGCAACATCTCTAAAATTAGAAATATTCTGTCTCAGAGTGACGCTGAAAAACTAGTTCCTGCATTTATTACTTCCAGGCTGGACGACTGTAATTCATTATTATCAGGAAGTCCTAAAAACTCCCTGAAAAGCCTTCAGTTAATCCAAAATTCCACGTGAAAGACCAACACAAAGTGGTGCACACGTGAGAAGTGGAACAAAAATCATACATGATTCCAAACATTTTTTACAAATAAATAACTGCAAAGTGGGGTGTGCATAATTATTCAGCCCCCTTTGGTCTGAGTGCAGTCAGTTGCCCATAGACATTGCCTGATGAGTGCTAATTACTAAATAGAGTGCAACTGTGTGTAATCTAATGTCAGTACAAATACAGCTGCTCTGTGACGGCCACTGAGGTTGTCTAAGGCTGTGTCCCAATTCAGGGGCTGCACGCTTGAAGTACGCACACTACGCGTACTACGTACGGTGCGTACTCTAAGTATGAGAAGTGCGGAAGTGAGAGGCTTGTGAAATGGGATGGCCTAGCCTTCGTTGTGCTGTTCAGGTTGCCTAGCAACCATGATACTATGAGCGTTACATACAACTTTGATTGACAGAAATGAAGGAGAAAAAAAGTTTTGTTGGTCATTCATTTTTGTCATGACATCACTTTGATTAGTTGAGTATCTGAAGCTGAGACCACGGGACTGTAAAACATGATTGTTGGGCTTCATTTCTGTACTGAACAGTCATTTAAGATTAGCTAGTAAATAACAATTACTTAATGTTTTTCATGAGACTAAAATCATCTCACTGCGGTAATGTAAATATAATATGGCCAATATTATATGTATTGTCAGATTATTATGATATATATATATATATATATATATATATATATATATTAGGGGTGCAACGATATTCGTATCGATATTGAACCGTTCAATACAGTGCTTTCGGTTCGGTACGCATATGTATCGAACAATACAAAATTTGTAATTTATTTTATCAACTTTCCTTCTGACGATGCTGTCTGTGTTGAGCGCTCAGTGAATCTGCGTTCGACTACTCCGCCTAGGCTGCACTGTCGAGCGCAGATCCACTGAGCGCTCAACAGACAGCATCGTCAGAAGGAAGAGCGCAGGGCAAGCTAGCGAGACAGAAGTTAATCTCCCCTTGCAACATGGCAAATTGAACCTCTCCCACCCTCATTCAGATCTGGCGTTTGGAATTATTTTGGTTTTCATGTGACGTATGACCCTGAAGGTAAGCGGGTCATGGACTAAAGTAAAACAGTATGTTGGATGTGCCACGCAATGCTCAATTACATGGGTGGGAACTAGTGTGTTAGCGCAGTTAGCTCGTTAACGTGTTGGCCGTCTAGCTCCACGCACGGGGCGATCAGGGGTAGCTCGTTAACGGAGATTTGCCGTGTTGTGGCGTTAACGTCATTTCAACGAGATTAACGCTGACAGCACTAGTGGGAACACAACGAATATGACTGCACGTTTACGCCGACATCATCCTAGTGCAAAGACAAGTGGAAGCAGATAAAAACAACAAGCATGCATGCTACAAACTTTACCCGAGTCATTTAGACAGCTGTTAGCACATGATTCTCCTTATGGGGACCTGATATGTTTAATATTGTGGCGAGCTCAGACAAGGTGGAGACGGAGGTGTCGTTTGGTCTTACTTCCCGTGAGCTAGCCAGGGAGCACAGCCGTTTATTGACATCTGCAGAAGAACACAGCCGCTAGCTAACTGCTCAGCGCGGCAACCGCACAGCAACAACAACACACAGGGCGTCATCTGACCCCGGAAGGACACACCGTCGCAGCGAGAGGGCGTCACCCGTCACTATGGTAACATAAACAAAACATAACTGTACAAACAGAACCCCGAACAGCCCTGACCCGCTACATAGCCCCCACCTAAGGGGTCAGTCGTCCCCGACGACCCCATTACCCCACACAAAGTCCTGCAAATGTCCAGGTGCCTTCTTTTGGCGCACCGGTCGGTCACGACCGGCAGGGGAAAAGTCACTCGGGTCAGAACATGGGGTGCCACCATCATCCCACTTCTGACACCAATGTGGCGAGCTCAGACAAGGAGGAGACAGAGGTGTCGTTTGGTCTTGCTTCCCGTGAGCTAGCCAGGGAGCACAGCCGTTTATTGACATCTGCAGAAGAACACAGCCGCTAGCTAACTGCTCAGTGCGGCAACCGCACAGCAACAACAACAACAACACACAGGGCGCCATCTGACCCCGGAAGGACACACCATCGCAGCGAGAGGGCGTCACCCGTCACTATGGCAACATAAACAAAACATAACTGTACAAACAGAACCCTGAACAGCCCTGACCCGCTACAATATGCTGCTGAGAATATAGCCCAGAAGAAGCGTATAGTATAGCTTTTATTTTGGAAAGAGCCATTTTTCTGTAATAAACTCTCTTTTCCAAAGATGAGTGATTCCTCAATCAGATACAGGGCTCGCAAAATCGCTAGCTCGACGTCCCGGGGCTAGCGATTTTTCCAGTCGGGCTACCAAAATCTATCTGCCCTGCCCGTCGGGCTATTGTAGGAAGGAAAAATATATGTCAATGCTTTTGCATTCTTTCGGAAATGTAGCTGGGTAATTATGTCATTGGCATCGATGAGCCACTGTCAATATGTGACATATTGAAATCGCGTTTGAATTTGCGCTTGTTTTTTGCTTTCACTTTGCAATCGCGCTAACTGTGTATAGAGAGCGACAGCACTGATCTGTGAGTGATGATAATTTGTGCACCAATTCCTCTGACATCGTCTTATTAATCGTTAGCTTACTATGCAAACATGACAAGTGAAATCTCCCGCAGCAAGCTTAAACATATGAGAGGTTGATCGCGCAGAGAATCGCTGACCGTTATGTGTGTGTGTGTAAAAGCAGCAGGATATATATTTCAGTTCTGCTGAGCCAAATAAGACAGGTCAGGGTGAAGAAGTGACAGCCAAAGAAAAGCTTACCACAAAATGGAAAAGTTATGACAAATCAGACTATAAGGCAAAAAGAAAGTGCAGCTTTATGGTTTCATGGACAAAAGAATTTCTGTGGCTGCAATATGACGAGCTAAATAACCAGGGCTGCACATAAGTGGTCCGCAGGTGCGCATTCGCTGTCAAAATAAAATAAAAAAAAACGCGCACAAGATATGAAGTTGCAACGCGTGTTTGCATACATAAGATTTTCTGGAGGAGGACAGACATTTGGTTAGAACTCTTAAAGATGTCGAAGAAGCAAGCTCCTTTAAGCAATTACTTTGGTGTTCCTCCACCTCCAAACAAATGTCAGAAGGAGTCCGAACCACAAAAGAAGCACGTATTGTGGTTGCAGGAGGTGAGCTGGCTTCAAACAAATGATGAACGCACAGAGATGTGGTGCGGAATGTGCCGTGAAAATCCCACTCTAGCGGACAAAAACAGTGCTTTTTATATGGACGCAAACGCGCGTTGCAACTTCTTATCTGGTGCGCGTCTTTTATTTTGACAGCGAATGCGCACATGCGGACCACTTATGTGCACCCGTGTAAATAACATAATGTTCTGCCGGGTGTGTTGTTGGTTTTCTCTCGATTTCTGAGTCGACAAGCGCCTTTGTTATTGGGACCAGTCATTTTAAGAAAGGCCCCCATTAGAACCCATGAGAAATGCAAGAAATGCATTATTGCTCAGTCTGCAATATCTTTCCCAGAACAAACACCAATTGCAAATAACATACTAAAAATAAACCTGAAAAATCTGTTTAGAACAGCGTACTATGTTGCAAAGAGTGAACTACCACTGGCAAAATTTAGCAGTCTTTGCAAACTTCAAAAAGCAAATGGCCTAGATCTTGGTTCCACTTGTCTCTTACCCGTGACTTCAGTGGAAATTTCAAATTCAGGATCTGACACAGACTGATTCATGTCCTATACAGTTCTTACAAGTTCATAGAAATTTCTGTTCAATTAGAACCAAGTATTTGAGTTGATGATTGTAATTTTTATACAATGTTGTAATTTGTTTTTCAACAATTTTTTGATTAATGTTTTGTTTCCTTTACAATATTATACTTTAATGTATAATATTGTAACGGAAACAAAACATCAATCAAAAAATTTCTCTCTTTTTTATTCGGGCTACTTAAATTTATTTTGGGCTACCAAAAACTGAAGAGTCCCTGCCCGAAGGGCTACCAGGGATTTTGAAATTTTGAGAGCCCTGAGATATATTTAGTTTTTTAATTACTTTTGTTTCAGCAACATTAAATTTAAAAACTGTACTTTTGAGTTAAAATATATATTTATAATTTTAATAAATGACAAATTAAAAAGGCATGAACATTTTTTTTGTATTGAAAAAATATCGAACCGTGACACCAAAGTATCGAACCGAACCGAACTGTGAATTTTGTGTATCGTTGTATATATATATATATGTATATATATATATACATATATATATATATATATTCTATCTCCTCCTTTGGCCAGCCTATTACCCCAGCAGGGTACCTGATCACGGGCAGGGCGTACGTGTTGATGGCCTGGATCTTGTTCTTACCATTCAGCTGACTCCTCAGGACTTGCCTGACCCTCTGCAGGTACTTGGTGGTTGCAGCCTTTCTAGCGGCCTCTTCATGGTTCCCATTTGCCTGCAGGATCCCCAGGTACTTGTAACTGTCCTCTATGTCTGCAATGTTGCCTTCTGGTAGTTCAATCCCCTCAGTTCTGACTACCTTCCCTCTCTTTGTTACCATCCGACTACACTTCTCCAGTCCGGACGACATTCCAATGTCATTGCTGTATAGCCTGGTAGTGTGGATCAGTGAATCGATGTCTCGTTCACTCTTGGCATACAGCTTGATGTCATCCATGTACAGGAGGTGGCTGACAACTGCTCCGTTCCGTAGTCGGTATCCGTAGCCAGTCTTGTTAATGATCTCACTGAGGGGGTTCAGGATGCTCAGAGACAAAAATACTTAAGAGCCCCTGAAACGAGACCCAGGAAGTGGTTACAGGAAGAGGGTGATAGACTGTCTGAAGCAGTTAGAACAAGACAATCCTATTGATTGATCTCATACCAGGGGAAGCTACACCAAGTTTGTATGGTTTACCGAAGATACATATATATCTACATATACATATACCTCTAAACCCGATTGTCTGTATGATCAACTTAGTCACCTATAACATCTCTAAGAGGAAACAATGGCTTTCTGGCTTCGATCCTCAACCCGCTGGTGGGCAGCTCTGAGCACCACATCCAGAACACTTTGGATTTTGTTGGGAAGGTGAGAGATGTCATTATGCACTCATAAAAATTTGTCATTGGATAAACTTAATTTGATTGATGGCAGGTTTTCCACGTAATACATATATTTTGGTTCAACCAAATCTACATACATGATGACAATTTAATTAAATTGAGTCAGTCGAACACAATTTTTTAAATACGTTTAAACGGAAGAAAATTACGTTAATAAGATGTGAAAGGTTTTGGTTGGTTCAACTCAATACAATGTCATTCATTTGAGCTAGATTGTCTTTGCATTAAAATGTTTTTTTAAGTTCAACTAACTCAACTAAATTGTTGTATATATTTACAGTGACACTTGCAGGTAGCTTTTCAGCAAATTTGCAATGATAACTTGCTAAACATTACAATTCCCACCATAGTATGCCACTCACTGAACATTTTAAACAACCCAACAATACTTGAATACAAATATAATGTATATATATAAAAGGTTTTCATTAAGAACATTTTTGTGTTACCAAAGGGGAGGTATTTTAATAAGAAAAAACTCTCAGCTTTACTTCTCTAAAACCATTGACATTTAAACTTTTACAAGTTTATAAAAACGGGAACACCAACTTTAAAACACTGGAAGACACCAAAGTTGTCAACATTTGTTTTGAAAATCCTAAACACAATTAAAAAAGAAAATGCTGGTTACAACCATTAAACCTTTTTTGAGCTAAATTCCCACAGTCCTTTTATCCATCTATATTAGTATAGATTAAAGGTTACATCACTGACAATAGGATGTTCATCATCGTGAAAAAAAGAGATAAAAAGGCCAAAATCAACTTTTGTGCTGGAGTCTTGTTTGCCTAAGCAAACATCTTCATTTTCATTTGCTGCATCTTTGCACTGAGCCTTTGGCCATCCAGATTCATTCAAATCTTCTGACAAAACTCCAAAGTGTAATTGTGGTCATTTGGATAGCTTAACTCAAGTGCATAAATCAGTCCAAAGAAGACGATGAATGCCATGATGACACTACCGAGGTTGTTCATAACTGTAGTACCTTCGATGACAACTCCCACATCCTTTGGCTCCTGAATGCCTTCACTTGTGGTGGTGTAAATACCCATGACAGTTGCTGCAGTGGATCTCAACTGTTCATCCTCAGTGGAAGAGGTCTGAAAAACAGAAAAAATATCTTGGTTAAGAAATAGGTTGTTTCTGGGCTCTGTCACTTGGAAGGGGGGATATTATGCAAAACTCACCGCCAAACTTCACTGGTTCTCCAGTGCCCTCCCCTACTAACCCGGCGACTATCATCGGCCTCTCCTTCCAACGCTTCCTCCTGACACAGCATTTTCTGATAATCTAGGCGGTAGCAAATAATAAATAAAGAAATCATTTCTAATAATAAATAGGTTTGAACGTCACGGGAGTGTGCATTGTGCTGACTGCAGTTATTCTTATGGCCACATGGTTCACTTTTGGTAGCACCCTCAGTAAACTATGCATTGCTGTTAAAGACACCTCAAAACAATAATTTATACTAGAATATGACATTATATAATAATAAACACAGAATGCCACATTATTAGATTATAAAAAGAAAACAGTAAGAATGAAGTTAGTCTTGGGACATCATCTTTCATTGAGCACATGGCCGCTGGCTAGCTGCTACTAAGCTAGGACAAGCTCCGAATTCTTAAAAGTTGGTGGCTACATAATTTCTCCTCTAAAACAAGGCACTTTTGAAAAGACCAGTCTATTTTGTCAAAAAAATAATATTCCAGCAGAGAAGAGAATGTTAGCAAAAAACAACTGTTACAAGCTTCTTTGATAAATAGCAATACTCTACATTCAGCTCATAGAGAAATACACAATTGGTTATATGAAAAATTAATATGTTACCTTACTTGAAGGTGTAGTTTTATCCAGAAAGTACAGAGAGGCCAAGAGCAGCAGCATTCCTTTAGGTGATCCTGAAAGAGCGCAAAATTTTTGAGGGCAGACCGTTGTGTAACTCAATAACTTTGTGTTCTTGTAACAAAGACCGTTTTGAAAGAAAATAATTTAGGTTCACCACACGAACAATAATTGCCGTAATGCTGGAGTGCTACATTTATGTTGGATGAGATTAAAAAAAAATTTGTTTCAGCTTAAAGAGCGGCTTGAATTTTTTTCTTTGAGTATACAAATGCGCATGTGCAAAAATGTACTACCCCTACTCCCAGTGCCCAAACAAACTCATTAATTTTGTGTTCAGAATCAGCCTCTGCTGGTTTAGAGTAATTTTAAGTTTACACAAAGAAAATCAAATTAATTTGGTATTTTTTAATTACATTTGTGAACAACTAACAAAATTTGGATGTGTTCTTTGAAAGAAGGACCTGAATCTGTTTTTTGAGTGTGGAGGCAGATGAAACCATGGTCTCGTACGACGTTACATCTTTCTTCACTTCCGCGTTGGAGGTAGTTAGTAAGAGATTACTGGATTCAAATTCAAATTCAAATTCAAATTTTATTTGTCACACACACAACCATACACAGTATGACATGGGGGTGAAATGCTTGTAGCTGTACAATGCCCGACCATTAAATGACAGAAGAAAAGTTTTACAATATTTACAATTTACTACAAAAATTTACAAATTAACTTAGGAATTTACAGTAAAGAATGTGCAAATAGCAGAAGAGATTATAAAGATAAGGATTATAAATTATAGGAATTATAGGATTATAGGAAATGTGTGGTGGTGCGTGTGGTGACGTGTGTGAGAGTCCAGTCTTATAGTGACGTGTTTGGGAGAGTCCAGTCCTACACCTGGTTCAGGGCCCGAATAGCCTGGGGGAAGAAGCTCCTCCTCATTCTCTCTGTTTTGGCCTTAAGGGAGCGGAAGCGCTTCCCAGACCTCAACAGTGAGAAGAGTCCATTGTTGGGATGGGAGAGGTCCATCATAATCTTCCTAGCTATGGACTTGCACCGCTTGGTGTAGATGGACAGCAGGTCAGGGAGCTCTGATTGAATGATGCGTTCTGCTGAGCGCACCACCCTTTGCAGATCTCGTCTGTCCTGCTTGGTGCTGTTGGATGACCCCAACCTCAGCAACAGGACCACTCTCAGCATTGACCAAGTGTGTTTGCTTTTGGAACTGTGTCTTAATTCCACATATTCCATATACAAGGGCATAACGTTGGGGCCAACTTGTACATGGAAGAAGTGGAAAAGAGGGCTTTGCTATCCCACCCTGGAACACCACCAAGCCACTGGTTCAGATTTGTGGATGACACCTGGCTGAAAATCAAATCTCAGGACGTACCACATTTCAGGGTTGACCCCTGATTAACTCCGGTGGACTGACACATCAAATTAACCAGGGAGGATATGAAAAGTGTCAGGTTAGCCTTCTTAGACTGTGAGCTTTCCATCAGTAATGGGGGACATCTAAAAGCTGATATGTACTGTAAACCTACACATACGGATCAGTATTTAAGTTTTTCTTTTAAAAATTTCTATTTATTTATTTACAGTATGAGAATACAGTCATTTATAATTATTCCGTACAAAGGGTATACACAATCCATTTTTCCCAGAGCTTCTCCAGCTCCAGTCTAAGGACAAACGTAAGCCTCTCCATTCCAAAAATTTCTTTCACTATCCCATGCCACTGGGTCAGAGTTGGAAGATTGGCCTTTAGCCATCTTCGGGTTATGGCCTTTCTGCTGCTAGCCAAAAGTATTTTCAATAAATAATTATCTTTATGTGGAAGTGTCTTAGGTATCTTGCCAAGATACAAGGTAACAAATGAATAGTCCATTTTTATCCTGATTATTTTGTTTATCTCAATGGCCACCTCCCCCCAATATGGCTGGATTCTTGGGCAGGCCCAGAAGACATGGAAATGGTTTGCCATGGGCGAGCCACAGCCTCTCCAACATAGGCATTTAATGAAGCCATCTCTTGCTAGTACCCTAAATAGATATTCCCAACCCACCAAGTCAAAAGCCTTTTCGGCATCTAAGTTAATCAACATTGCACTAATATTTCCTATGTTATGTGGTTCATCACTTGTAATGTTCTCCTTAAGTTATCTCGAGTCTGTCTATTTGAAACAAAGCCTGTCTGATCTAAGTCTATCAGCTCCGGAATAATTGATTCCAGTCTCTTAGATAATATTGAAGCAAATAATTTATAGTCCACATTAAGGACGGATATTGGCCTATATGATCTGCCTTCTTTGAAGCCAGGGTTACCCAACCGGTATAAAGTTCTGTCATGGTTGGCTGTGTGGCAGGCAAGCAGAAGTGGTGGACCCAAAATTGCAGGACTCTTGGAGATGGGAATAAACTGAAAACGCAGCTTTATTGCTGAAGGAATGATTCACGAAATACAACTTACAAAAACAAAACTCTAAACCGAGGTGCTGGAGGACAGGACATTACAAACACACAACAAGTTGAGGGTACGACGCGACACTGACACAGAGAAACACAGGGCTTAAATACACAGATGGCAGTAATCAAGGGATGAGAGACAGGAGGGGAACACACCTGGGAGAAATCACAGCTGACGAGACAGGGGAAACGTAAACTGAGCACACTCACATACGACACAGACCTTCACAATAAAACAGGAAACTCAGACACATGGAACCAGACAAGACATTGAACTAAACAGACAGATTCACAAACAGAAGGGGTGACACCATAGACAGACAGATACAGACGCAGACTCAGAGGCAGACCGAATATAACACGTAGAACTCAAACAACAATAATAATCATGATAATAAATTGGAAAATGATAATAATAAACTTAAAACGCTGGGTCACCGACCCAGGACCATGACAGTACCCCCCCCTCAAGGGCTGGCCCCCGACAGCCCCAAAAGACAAACAGACCACCAAGCCAGGGTGGGCGGCGGGAGGCACAGGATGGAGGGCCTAGAACAGAACAAAAGAAGAGCCCCCCCAGAAAACCAAAAAAAATGTCCAAAGACCACACAGGGGAGCAGAGTCCAAAATGTAGGTCAGGAGGTTGGCCTGGGGACCGATAGGTCAGAAGGCCAGCACAGTTCATTTCGGGAGGCCGACCGTGCGAAAGGCAGCGGCAGCGGGACAGGTTCGGAGGCCGGCCGTGCGGGCAGCAACGGCGGAGGCGTAGAAACAGTTCTGGGGTCCGACCGTGCGCATGGCAGCGGTGGCAACAGAGCAAGTCCGGGAGCCGGCCACGCGGAATGCAGTGGTGGCGTTCAGGAGGTCGTCCACAGCGGCGACGACGCCCAACTAGAGGCCAGGAAAGTGGCCGGCAGAGACGAGGTGGAACAGGACAAGCTGGAACTGATGATGGTGTGGCAACCGCAGGACCAGATGAGGCAGGACCAGACGAGGCAGGACCAGACGAGGCCGGACCAGACGCTGAAGCCGGACCAGACGCTGAAGCCGGACCTGGTGTGGAAGAAGCCACTGTGGCTGGACCAGCCGAGGATGAGGCGGCTGAAGCAGACGAGGATGAGGCGGCTGAAGCAGAGGCTGGACCAGACGAGGCTGAAACCGGAGCTGGACCAGGCGTGGGTGAAGCAGAAGCTGGACCAGGCGACGGCGTGGGTGAAGAAGCAGAAGCTGGACCAGGCGACGGCGTGGGTGAAGACACAGAAGCTGGACCAGGCAACGGCGTGGGTGAAGACACAGAGGCTGCAGCTGGCGAGGATGTAGACTCTGAGGCTGCAGCTGGCGGCGGCGTGGAAGCCGGAGACGGAGGCACTGCAGCAGGCGGCGGCGTGGACGAAACTGTGGATGCGGCTGCTGCTGCAGGTGTGGATGAGGCTGCTGGTGGAGCAGCTGGTGGCTGGACGGGCTCCTCAGGCCCCCCAGCTGACGAGGAAGGTTGCTGGACGGGCTCCTCGGGCCCCCCAGCTGGCGAAGCAGGAGGCTGGACGGGCTCCTCGGGCCCTCCAGCGAAAACAGTCTCACGACCAGTGGGCACAGGGGCCCCTGGAACACACAGGACAAAACCAGCAGGCGCGGGGACCTCTGGCAGGGACAGAACGGAACCAGCAGGTGCACGGGCCTCTGGCAGGGACAGATCAGAATCAGTAGGCCCACGGGCCTCTGGCAGGAGCAAAACAGAACCAGCAGGCATGCGGGCCTCTGGCAGGGACGAAACAGGTTGCGCTGGCTTCTTTATGTCCAGGGGTCCAGAGTTAACTGAATGCTGATATTTAACCTCTGGGGGGGGGGGCCCGGAGAGAGTAAAAGTCTCAAATTTAGCCAGGTCTTGAGGAGCAACGAAAGTCTGTGTGGGGGCATCCTCCTCCTGAAAACGAGTGGGTGGAGATGGTGGCTGAATAGACGGTGGAGCTGGCGGCTGAGGTGCAGGCTGTGCTAAAGGCTGAGGCGCTGGAAATACAAGAGAGTGCACTGAGGTCGACTGAGCTGCGAGTGACTGGAGAACAGGAGGAGACTGAGCTGCAGAGGACTGAACTGGGGACCGCTGGGCAGCTAAGTGAGCTTCTGGCTGGGCAGCTAAGCGAACTGAGGGCTGCTGGATTGCGAAGTGTGATGACTGCTGGGCAGCTGACTGCACTACCTCAGTGGAGTTTTTAAAAGACTCGGGAAATGGTGGCTCTTCAGCCTCTAGCGGTCCAGAGTCTGCTGAGGGAGGACACGCAGACTCTGGGGAGGCCCTGGAGATTGTGTCAATATCTACAACATTACCGCTTGAAGTCTTTAAATGAGTGCCAGTAGCCCAAGAAACGAAACATTCGGGCGCACACTGAACAGTCTCTTGAGGTGGCAGTTCAGAGAATAAAACAGTCTTAATGTTCTCAGAGCTGAGGTTAATTGTCTCTGGGGTGGAAGCCGCAGCTTTAGCTGATACAGGGTTAACAGGGTCAGATGGAGCAGAAGAAACATAGTCCTTTTTATTGACATTCCCAGAAGGAGTGCGGGAAAAACTGTCGTGGTTACTCACAGCTGCTGATTGCTCTGGGAAGGGGCTGGAGTGCGGCTGTAGCGAGGAATAGTGATGGTGCCGGTGCCGTTTCCTCCTGGAAGTGGGAGTGGAAACTGCAGAGGAGAATGGCGATGGCGGAGAGGCCGACTCCTCATCCTGCGCCCACATGGCCGCAAGGAAAGAGGCTGGCGAGCGACAGTCGGAGCAGACCGGAGTCGGTAGTTCGCTCGGTGGCAGCGGCAAGGGGTTGATATCCTGCCGTGGCGATCGCTGTGGTGTCGCAGAAGGCTCCGTGTTCGCTTCTCTCTTATCCGCCGCTGGTCCACTGCCTGTCTGCGGCGATCTGCGCCGGCCCTCTCCCACATTGCTAGTCTCTGCTGTTTCGGCGCCGTGGAGCCTGGTTCCTTGATATCATCCAGGCAGAATCCTCCGGCCCTGTCTGCTCCAGGAGAAACTAAACAGGATGCAGGTGGACCCCATCATCTGGGATGACCAGGAAGAGGAGTACAGGAGCCTGGTGAGGAACTTTGTCACATGGAGTCACACAAACCATTGTGAAGTTTGCTGACGACACAGTGGTGTTGGGTGCCATCTCCAACAACGATGAGGCGGCCTACATGGATGAAGTGAAGAATCTGGCATCGTGGTGCCAGGACAACCACCTCCAGCTGAACGTCAGCAAGACCAAGGAGCTGGTGGTGGACTTCAGAAGGGGTCAGCACAGAGACTACAAGCCCATCATCATCAATGGAGCTCCAGTGGAGAGGGTGCAGTCCTTCAAGTATCTTGGTGTCCACATCTCCTCAGACCTGACATGGGCTGCCCACATTCAGGTCCAGACCAAAAAGGCTAGGCAGCGCCTGTATCACCTACGACAACTGAGGAAGTTCAGGGTCTCTCCAAAGATCCTCAGGATTTTCTATACAGGCGCTGTGGAGAGCATCCTCACACAGAACATGACATCGTGGTTTGGGAACAGCTGTGTGAAGGACCAAAAAGCTCTCCAGAGAGTGATCCGTACAGCAGAACGCTGCTGCAGGATTGCTCTTCCCCCGCTTCAGGACACCTACACCAGGAGATGCCGGACTAGAGCAGCGCAGATACTGAAGGACCCGTCCCATCCTGGCAACAAACTGTTCCAACTTCTGCAATCTGGTAGAAGGTTCCGCATCTTCCGGGCAAGGACAGAGAGACTCAAGAGGAGCTTCTATCCCCAAGCCATCCGTGCCCTAAACACACACACCCGCCCTCTCACATCATCTATAATTGACTGAGACAGGACTCTCTTCCAGACACTCTAAACCAAGGCACAATGTACATTTCAATTCCTTTAATTTTAAATATGTTTATATTGTCTATCCTGTAAAATAGTCAGATGTCTATTCATATTAATGTACAGAATTCACCTGCTTGCTGCTACTACTGCACATTCACCCAGTGTATATACTATATGTCTGTATATATATATATAATGTTCTTCCTCTACACACCCCCACCCCCCACCCCCCCCAATTTTTGCACATGTCGAGGAGCGTGTCAGGCTACATTTCACTGTGTGTTATACTTGTATAACTATGCATGTGACAAATAAAGAACCTTGAACCTTGAACCTTAAAAAACCACCTGCAACTCAACACTTCAAAGACCAAGGAACTGGTTGTGGATTTCGGGAGGTCCAGACCAGGTCCACTGCCAGTTCAGATAGAGGGAGAGGAGGTGGAGGTGGTCAACACATACAAGTACCTCGGGCTGTGGGTGGACAACAAACTGGACTGGTCATGCAACACGCAGCACCTGTATAAAAAAGGCCAAAGCCAACTGTACTTCCTCAGGAGGCTGAGGTCTTTCAACATCTGCAGGAAGCTCCTGAGGATGTTTTACCAGTCAGTGGTTGCAGGAGTCCTTTTCTATGGCGTGGTGTGCTGGGGGAGCAGCACAGCAAAGAAGGACTCATCCAGGCTGGAGAAACTAATCAGGAAGGCGGGCTCTGTGGTCGGCATGAAGCTGGACACTCTGGTGACAGTGGCAGAGAAGAGGACCTTAAAGAAACTGATGGACATTATGAACAATGCCGGGCATCCTCTGCACACGGTCGTAAACAATCAGAGGAGCCTATTCAGCGACAGGTTGCTTCTCCCAAAGTCAAAAACCAACAGACTTAAAAACTCCTTTGTCCCACACGCCATCAGACTGTTTAACTCCTCACTGGAGGGGAGAGGGAGGAGAAACAGGGGGACAAGGGAGGGCGGGAACAACTGAGCTGTAGGTGCTTCTCTACACTGTGCAATATTTGCAATATTTGATTTTTGTTTTTGTTTTGTCTTTTTTCTTATATTTGACTGTCCAATAATCACTGTGCAATATACTCACTCAAATGAGCAATCCTATTTATCCATATTGTATATTCTGTATCTATATATGTGTATATGTGTATATATGGTGTATTTATGCTTATATCCTTACTCTCATTCCCCTTAATGTATCTGTAACATGCAACTTCTTTTGGTGCTTTGCTACTGGAAACTGAATTTCCCAGAGGAACCCACCCGAGGGATTAATAAAGTTTCATCTAATCTAATCTAATCTAATCTAATAATCCACATTTCACTGTTTTACTCTTTGGTTCAGATGTGGATACTGTATTGTTCTTTCTTTGTGATTTTTTTTTCATGTTCAATCAAATGGGGGGTTTAATAAATTTGTCCATATTTCTAGAAATGAGAGCTGCTCCATCCAAAGTGGGATGGATGCCGTCTCTCCTAACAAGAGCAGGTTTCATCCAGAAGGTTTGCCAATTATCTATGGAGCCCACATCCAGGTGTCATTACTGCCGCCGTGAATCATAATTTTACTGAATTTACGTTTACCCTTAGCCAGCAGTTTTAAATTTTCCTCAATGTTGCCTGCTCTGGCCCCTGGAAGACAATTGTCTATGATTGCTGGTGTCTCTAGCTTCACATGTCTGAGAACAGAATCGGCAATTACAAGAGTTTGACCCCCAGTGGGTGGAACAGGAAGTGACACTCTACCGCAGAGAGCGAACCCCAAGTGACAGTGCCACCAAGAGCTTCCAGTCAGCCCTGGACTGATTGAAGAATAGTAACTATTGTGAGAATCACTTAAATACGTCAGAGCTTATGTGTGCTATCTTAGATTAAATAAAAGTGCATTATTACATTTGGCAATACTATATAAAACATACTGATGCATGCTCATCATCAAGGTAAGTGAATCCCTAAAATTTGATTCTGTTCATCTGGACATAGTTTTTATTTTTCCTGAATTTTCACAGAGACAATAACAGGAGTCCTGATGGTGGGGGTCAGCAGCTGCCTATGTGTGCTTTGTGTCAGGATGTCCTGAAACATCCAGTTTCTACTAGCTGTGGACACACAGAAGATGACTGCTGTCCCCATAATGGAGAAAGATCGAGCAATGGACTGCAGTCAACTGGACAGAGGAGCTGTATAGATAGTAAGATTGAACATCTGTCTACTAATAGATTTTTCAAACATTAAAGTTTTCTTCCTTTTTGGTCTTAAATATTATCATGTCTTTCAGCAGATGTTGATCTGCAGGAGGCTTTAGATAAACATAAGATCAGTCTGAGGAAGAGATGCGAATGTGTGACTGAAGGAAGTGATGAAACAGAAAGTAGAACCCTCCTCAACAGGATCTACACTGAGCTCTACATCACAGAGGGACAGAGTGAAGAGGTTCATACCCAACATGAGGTGAGGCAGCTGGAGACAGCTTCCAAGATGGACGCCCTCCATGACACTCCAATCAGGTGCCAGGACATCTTTAAAGCCTTACCTGACCAACAGAGACCCATCAGAGTGGTTCTGACCAACGGAGTGGCTGGTGTTGGAAAAACCTTCTCAGTGCAGAAGTTCACTCTGGACTGGGCAGAGGGCTTGGAGAACCAACATGTCAGTGTGGTGGTTCTGCTTTCATTCAGGGAGCTGAACCTGATCAGAGATGAGCAGTACAGTCTTCTGGAGCTCCTCCATGTTTTCCATCCAACATTACAGAAGGTCACAGCAGAGAAGCTGGCTGTCTCTCAGCTTTTATTCATCTTTGACGGCCTGGATGAAAGCAGACTTTCATTGGATTTCACCAACAGGAAGCTGCTGTCTGATGTCACACAGAAGTCATCAGTCAGCCAGCTGCTGACAAACCTCATCCAGGGGAATCTGCTTCCCTCGGCTCTCGTCTGGATAACTTCCCGACCCGCAGCAGCCAATCAGATCCCTCCTACATGTGTTGACAGGCTAACAGAAGTACGAGGCTTCACTGACGCCCAGAAGGAGGAGTACTTCAGGAGGAGATTCAGTGATGAAGAGCTGTCCAGCAGAATCATCTCCCACATGAAGACATCCATGAGCCTCCACATCATGTGTAGTATCCCAGTCTTCTGCTGGATCACTGCTACAGTTCTGGAGCACATGTTGACCACAGAGCAGAGAGGAGAGCTGCCCAAGACCCTGACTGACATGTACTCACACTTCCTGCTGGTTCAGACAAAGAGGAAGAAGAACAAGTACCACGAGGGACATGAGACAAGTCCACAGGAACTGATGGAGGCTGACAGGGAAGTTCTTCTGAAGCTGGGGAGGCTGGCGTTTGAACATCTGGAGAAAGGAAACATCATGTTCTACCAAGAAGACCTGGAGCAGTGTGGTCTGGATGTGACAGAGGCCTCGGTGTACTCAGGAGTTTGTACAGAGATCTTCAAAAGAGAGTGTGTGATCTTCCAGAAACCAGTCTACTGCTTTGTTCATCTGAGCATTCAGGAGTTTCTGGCTGCTGTCTACATGTTCCACTGTTTCACTAACAGGAAGACGGAGGTGCTGGAGGACTTCCTGGAAGATGAAATGAATGAAGAGGAGGAAGATGATGATGAGGATTATGATGAAGACTTGTATTACACATCTGTAGCTGACTTTTTGCACATGGGCCTAAACAAATCTCTTCAGAGTAAAAATGGCCACCTGGACCTGTTTGTCCGCTTCCTGTATGGCCTATGTCTGGAGTCCAACCAAATAATATTATGTGGTCTGCTGGGTCAGACAGAGAACAGTCCAGAAGTTATTGAGAGAATCATTAACAACTTGAAGGAGATGAAAGCTAAGTTTATTTCTCCTGACAGAATCATCAACATCTTCCACTGTCTCATGGAGATGAATGACCTCTCAGTACATCAGGAAATCTTGGATTTCCTAAAGTCAGAGAACAGATCAGAGAAGAAACTCTCTGAGATCCACTGCTCAGCTCTGGCCTACATGCTACAGATGACAGAGGAGGTTCTGGATGAGTTTGACCTGGATGAATACAACACATCGTGGGAGGGTAGACTAAGGCTTATTCCGGCTGTGAGAAACTGCAAGAAGGCTCGGTGAGTCCAGATGTTAATATCATCCTAAAAACTGTAAAGATGCCATCAGCTGTCTGATACAGTATATACTCTAAAGTCTAGAAGTACAGTATGTGAATGGTGACAAAACTTTATAGTTTGTTCTCTTCACACTAAATTTATTTAAAATGAAAATAGTGTGATAATTTCAGATTCTGAGCTTTAATTAGAAGTTTCAACAAAAACGTTGAAAAGTCTTTTTTGGTCATTTTCATACAAAATCTTCTTTTCTTAATGGTAAATAAGGAATTTTGTTAAAGCTCTTTGGAATAATTGAAATCTGAACCTGTGGAGTATAGAATGGATTTCCTCCTGCCTTTGGTTTGCTCTTCAGCCGTGACATGCAGCTGCATAGGCTTCACATAAACGGGTTTTATATTCCTCCTGGGTCTGTTGAGTTTACACAATATTTTAGATCACTGTCTATGTGTCTTGTGAAGCTTTGGTACATGTTAGTGACTGGGAGAGTAATATCTTCCTGTACATCTGACAGTAGGGCTGGGCCATATTATACTGTTCACGGTAATACCGATACAATGTTAGGCAACAATAAGAAAATGAAATATTGCGATAGAATATGGGTAAAACGCACATGCGCAGTGCCTTTGTTTTCATACACACATGGCCGATTGAGTGAAACGGATGAACCAGAATTGGTTTGTAAAAATGGTGCAACTTCAGTGATGTGGAAGTGATTTGGTGTTTGTCCATCAGATACCCACCAAAGCACATTTTTCTTTGTAAAACACGCAAGCGGCCGTCGTTATTGCCGTATATGTCGGACTAAGGTGCTCGTAAATCTGGGAGTGATCTGGGTCCTAAACTCCTTTCCCTTCAGGTCCCAAAGTCAAACGAACACTGCAGCATCACTGAGAGTTAAAAACTGTCTAAATTCTTTCGTCTTTAATAAAACGATCAGCATTGCTGCTTTACCAGGTGTAACTATGAAGTTTGACATCCAGGCATCCATGAAAAAAGAATTTATTACATTTAACGGAGTTAGAAGTTAGCAGGAAGCTAGCGGAAGTTAGCTCGCTAGTTTCGCTAGTTACCTAAGCATGATAAAGCATGTTCTGACTGAGAGATTTCTGAAAAAATTCAAACGTACTGCTCTGCTATCAACTCCAACATACATGAAGACAGGAAACTAAACAGCAGTGACGTTTGTAGGGTTACTGAAGTTGGGCTAGCTGGTATATAATGATGTGCTACGTGATTGCTAGCGACACAGCTATGTTAGCATAACATAAACAGTGAAGCTGGAGGAATCAACGCTAACACTTTTCCCCTCGATAAAAGTTAACGTGAGGGTTCCTGGTGGTTAGGGACGAATGCAATCGCATGGCAGGATGCTGTAAACGGACCAAACTTCAGTCAGGAGAACAACTGAGATAATCCATCCACATTACGAAGTTAGTCATTAATATACTGCAACATGGGAATAGAGCAGCTGTGATAGAATACAGCATTAATGAATCAATAGTACAGAAGTGGAGGAAGCAAGAATAATGAGTTGAATAAAGTTTGATTTATCTGACTGCTTTGTTTCGCTTAATGTGTCTTATAATCCCGTGCACCCTATGGTCCGAAAAATACATATTTGACCTTTTTTATTTGGCACACTGCAGTTTAATGTAGCAAAGCACCTCTTTTTAACTTCAGTGGATATTATATATGGTTATGCTCAGGATATGTCAGCCCATTTCTACTGGAAATGCCTTTTGGTTAAACTTTCAGCAAAGAATATGCATTTTCACTGTTAAATTTTTATATAGCTTTAATGCACATAAAAAAACAGCTGCTTGTTTAAGTGAAAATAAATGGATGGATTTTGGTTTTTTTTGCGCTAGTAAAGTTGTGGAGTTGTATTTTGTCTCGCATCAATTATATTGTCAGTTATATCATTATCGCAAATTGTCAAATATATATCGTGATAAATATTTTTGGCCATATCGCCCTGCTCTATCTGACAGTTCTGTTGTGGTGTCATTTTTGACATTTAGAGGTGTCCGCTCCATCTTTTGTTCTTCCAACCATTATCTTGGAGGTTGATCTGACTTTCATGTGTCCAAAGAATGTTGTTTTAGAATTGATCAGCCTTTCTATTAATTTGTTTTTGTAAATTACTTGTTATGTTTTTTGTTTTTGTCTTGAGGCTAACGAGTAGTTGAATGTTGTGCTTTGCTCTGTGAAGTTTTCTTTAGTAGTGTTGTTTACAGTCCGAATGGGCCAGGGGAAGAAGCTGTTTGTGAGTCTGGAAGCGCTGACCAAAGGCCAGTGGGTCAAACAGGTGATGGGCGGGATGTAAGGGGACATATGTGATGGCCCTGGTTTTCCTGAGACAGGAGGATCTGGCGATGGGTTCCAGTCTTTGTCTAGTCTCGTCTAACTATATCCCTCAAGGAGTTTCTCAGTGTTGTTCTCTAAAATCTAAAGAATTATGGATTTGATCAACTGGTCCCGTAACAGAATTGACACTCTCCTGGGCTTGGGAGAGTCCGATTGTCCTGCAGACACGTTTGCTGCCGGATACTCGATGGTCGGTTGCGTCGTGTGTCTGGCGACACTCTCAATGGAGGACATCTACCAATGCGGAACCACAATAACAGATTTCTGGCTGACTGGAGCTGGCTCGGACCTGGCTTATTGAAGAACAAGAAGCGGCTACAGCTGTTCAAAATCCCATAAGGCTGGCCAACATGATAGACGATTGGCAGGGCTGTGAGTACTCAGACTGTGTTTTGAATGCAATATGGATAAGATCTTGGAGAAGAACAACGGGAATTGAGAGAATTGGGGACCAGTGATGGACATTAGACCAACTGTAAAAAATTGGATGCAGTTGTTCGCACTAAACCCAAACATTCACCATCTTCACTCATGCAACTATCCCAGTGGTGCCAGCTGAAGGCTTGCCAAGGTCGAAGCTGACTAGAACAACAAAATTCTCCATGATAACAGGATTGTTGTCAGAACTCTTTGTACCTCCTTCAAGGCCACCTGGGTCCACTGGAGACTGTTGACCTTCGCTTAACCGGGCGTGGTGACACTTTCTCTCAGCTGAGCATGGGATACACGCACACGCACAAAACATGTACACTGATACTGATACACCCTCACTATCACCCCCACTCCCCCGAATCCAATGCCTCCTCCCATGCTTTGGTTCCCTCCCGGGGCAGATGGCGGGTCAACTGGACCAGTGCAGACATGCTGCAGGACCGGATGCACTGTCTACACTGGCTGTCTCTTACCCTTACCCACCCCTGTTGCCCGTCTTGTGTTTCTATGGTGTATTGACAGTTATGTGCTTTTTGTGCTGGGGTGTTTTTTTTTTCTGTTCTCAAACTGTTGTCCCATTAGGAGCTCAGTCTGAGTGGAGTTTTTTTTTTTTTTCCTCTTCTGACCTCATGTTATGTATTTTTGTTGTTTTTTCCTATTAGTCTACCTCTCTGACATGTCTTCCCAATGTGATGTTTGAGTAAAGTTTGGTCAGAAGGTTCCTTTGTAAGTGTGCATGCGCCATTAGCGAGCTGCCTGCTGTAACCTTTAATTTCCTTTGGGATTAATAAAGTATTCTTTTTCTGATTCTGATTAAGAAAAATAAATAAATAAAGCAGTGGGGGTCGGACTCTTGACTAGAGCATATGTATCCAGTAAGGGTCCCCAGGCTAGGCCCCTCTAATTCCCAAGCCTATCTCGGATATGTGTGAGATATATATAACTGAAGCCTGGCTTGGATATTTTCTGGGTTAACAAGTTACATGTCAGGTGTCCTGGTGTCCTGGCTACTGGAACAAGTAAGCATAAATGGGTCAAGGGATGAGAATAGGAAGATATAACATGAAGAGTATGTGGGACCTATGGAATCTTTAACACCTGGCAAGGGGGAGCCAGGATGTCAAGTAAGCGGGGCGATGTCATTATCCCCACCCTCTGAGATTGGGTACCAAGTCCCAAGAACATCTGGGCATTGAAGGTGTTGAGTGTGAGAGTAGGATTATAACTAAGCTGGAAACCTGGGCCCTCCATGGCTGATTACCAAGACTGTAGGAAGTGTCCTTTGAAGGTCTACTAAAAAATCCTACAGCGACCATCACCAAAACCAACCAGTTAATCTACACCATGGCAGCAGTGATCACTGAGATGCTTGGCTACAAGATCAACAGCCACAACGAGCGGTACCCTCCATGGAGTAAGAGACTAGAGGCCAAGATAAAGGCAACACAAAGGGAAGTTAGCCAACTACTAGTGCTGCAGAAAGGTGTGATGAAGACAGGGATGCCTAAGAAGTATAGCAAGCTTCCCATACCTGAGGCCTTAGTCTTTACTTGCTCTTTGAAGTCTTTGCTTGGCAATTTCTGAGTTCAAAATGGGATACATCCCCAAAGGTGGTTGAGAATGACGACCAGAGATCCTGTGGCTAACCAGCTGGACATGGTGTCTGTCTATGTGAATGGTTAGATTGCTTTATTTTCACTGAAAGGGACAGCATATAATACTTATTGTATTTTTAGCATATGACAGTAAAAAGATTCTCTCAGCCTCATGTGTCCCAAGACAAATCCTTCACAATGTCTGCTTTCCTTTGACTGATTTTTAACAAACTTCGTTATTTCATAACTTATTTACTCTTCTTTGTTTTTCATCACGATCTCATAGTTGCTGTGCATGATATTAATTGCACATAAATGCACTGAAATTTCGTTCTAACCTGCAGTAACCGGTGTATGCACTAAATGATAATAAGTTGGCTATTCTATTCTATTCTATTCTATTCTATTCTATTCTATTGTAGTATAAGGCCCTTACCAGCCACTTGTGGCACTTTACCTTTAATTGCTGTTCATTGTGGGATAACGTATTTATCTTTCTATAGCTCAATTACCTTTATGATGTTCCATCCATTCATTCTCTTCCACTTATCCTTTATAATGTGTATTTTTATTATTATTAATGTACTAACAAACATGACCGTGAGAGGCCACAGTGGGTAGGTAGGTGTCCATTGACATCCACTCACTTTGGTCTTCCATGAGATAAATATGACTCAACAGCTATGAGTGCTCCACAGTGCACTTTTTTTAACTTTCCATTTACAGTGATTGCCATTTTTGTTTTCTGTCCTTAGTATTTAGGATAAATCCCTGACTTCCATTGTTTCTTCAATCTCAGACTTTCTGAATGTTGGCTGTCAGAGACTCACTACAAAGTTGTGGCCTCTGCCCTGAAGTCTGACCCCTCCCACCTGACGGAGCTTGACCTGACGGGAAGTAAACTGCAGGATTCAAGACTGAAGCAGCTGTCTACTGGACTGGAGAGTCCAAACTGTCGACTTAAAACACTGTTGTTAGTTTAATTTTTGCCTTTTGAACCTCATAAATCACAACTTTTAGTCACAAATAACTTTTTAGTGGTGATTTGGGGCTGTGTGGAAACCTGTGTTTACGACTTTCAATTTTAAAACATAGTGTATCCAGAAAGTATTCACAGTGCTTCACTTGCACATTTTGTCATCTTACATTCCAAAAGTGATTAAATTCATTTTTTCACCTCAAAATTCTATATACTTTGTTGAAGCACCTTTGGCAGCAATTACAGCCTCAGGCCCTCTTGGGTATAATGTTACAAGCTTGGTGTAGCAGATTTCAAATGGTTGACTGTGTTGTGACGACAGACACAGACTGGCTGGAAACTGGATTTATTTCTAAAAGACAAAGTGCAGCAGCAAAATCAGTGTCACACAGCAACAGCAGGCCTCTCCTCATCCCAGTGTGGAGTCCATGCAGCTCTGCTTACAATATATAAAAGAAAATACAATCTATCAAAACAACGGTGTGGATTCTCCCAACAGCCACTTTAAAATCAAATGTTATAGTGGGGTAAAACAGAGACAAATATGAAGCCACTAATAATAACTTGTAGTATTTAAATCCCCACTAAGATGGATCAATTACACAATACATATTCAAACAACTTTAACTTTTCTCAACATGGCTGAAAATACTATTCAGTGTGCAGCCTCAGGTCATGAACTCGTTATACACATAAAACAAAACCTATACATTTACACATACCTAAAAGACAAAGTGCAGCAGCAAAATCAGTGTCACACAGCAACAGCAGGCCTCTCCTCATCCCTGTTTAGCACAAGTAAGGACCACATAAACGGATGGTGTAACAGATAAAACGCAGTTCCAATTACTATTTGTCTCGTTCAAAGCAATCAAAAACACTTTGGGAGCTTTTAGCCATAAGAACTAATACTTAGCAAAGAAAAATACACCAAATTTAAATGTACAATTTAGTACAGGGAGAGGAGCTACAGAAAGTGTGCCTCACCAGTATGGAGTTCATGCAGCTCTGGCTGGGAAACCCCACACATGCAACATGTTTACAAGTGGCATCACACTGATTAATGCCCCACTTCAACAGTGACACATGGAACCTTAGTTTTACAAAAATTTTATTTACACAATAAAAAATAAATAAACTGTATAAAATACAGTTTTGAGAATGTTCACACTCCGTATATTATATCTCAGCTACATTGGCACGCTTATTTTTGAGTAGTTTCTCACATTCTTCATTGTAGAACCTCTCAAGCAACATCAGGTTAGATGGGTAGCATCACTGCACGGCCATTTTCAGATCTGAAATTGGGTTTATGTCTGGTTTCTGGCTCACAGAGTGGTCCTGTAGCCACTGCTGCAGAAAAACCACAGAAATGTCGCAAACATGATGTTTCCACAACCGGCACGTTGTTGTTGCTGTCATTGCTGCTGCTGCTCGTCTCCTCCCACACTCTACTCCTGAGTCTTGGCGTGCTGCTTAAACAGGGAAGGCATGATTGAACAATGGTTACTAGCTCTTGACCTCCCTTGACCATCCTTGCTGCGTACACTTACTCAAAGGATATCCTCGGTGTCACAGGGAAGCTGAGAGCTGCTACCTGGGCCCACTCCCACCGGCAAGGGCAATAGCCGCAGCAACCACTGTGTGGGTGGCTGCCAGGTGATGTTGCCACCACCAGCACATTGTTGCTGTCATTGCTGCTGCTGGTTCTCTCCTCCAACTCTCCACTCATTTGAGTCCCGACGTACTGCTTAAATAGGGCAGGCATGATTAAACCAAGGTTACCAGCTGTCTACCATCCTCTCCTGGCAATGCCCCCAAAACCGACTGCACTGCTGGAAAAAGTAAAGCCCTGTGAATATTTTCTGGATGCACTTCAAATTACTTTTAATAGTTTTCTAGTTTTGGTTTGAAAATACATTACTTTTTGTGCTGTGAGTAGTATTCTTCTTGAAATTGTGCAGGCAAATATACAAAAAAAGTCCTCAATTTATTTGTTGTACATTTGTTACAATATATAGATCAACTTCTATTACTGATCAGTGAAGCATATTTGAGTAATTTTACATGATAATAATTTTAACCTTTTCTGCTTGGTATTATTCTGTAACAACAGACTTGCTAACTGTGGACTAACAGAGATCAGTTGTGATTCTCTGGTCTCAGCGCTGAAGTCTAACCCCTCCCACCTGAGAGAACTGGACCTGAGCAGAAACAACCTGCATGATGTAGGAGTGGCAGGACTTTCTGCTGGATTACAGAGTCCTGACTGGAGACTAGAGACTTTGAGGTCTGAAACAATATTTAGATATTTTTTTTTAATGATATGCATGAAATAATTTGATTTGATTTCTAAAATGATAACTAAGAGGTACTGTATACCCAAAACCAAAAGCCTGGAATTTGATGCACATGCTGGCAAAAGTTTGTGTCTTTTTGGAAGACTCTATCATATGAATGTATTAGTTGACAATAGCTGGTTGGCTTTAATGTAAAGTATTATTCACAGTTTCTTCAAATTGCCCAAAAGCATCAAACAAGAAGAAAGGCGGAAAAAAGCAAGATTTAACCTTAACATAAATAAATAAACAAACAAATAATAATAAACACATGCAATTCAATTCAATGCAGTTTTATTTACACAGCACCAAATCAAAACAAGAGTTTTATATTGTAAGCTAGAAGCTACAATAATACATGCAGAGGGGAAAAAAACCCAACAATCATATAACCCCCTAAACAAACACGCTGGTGACAGTATAAACGAAAAAGTCCCTTTCAACAGCAAAAGAATCATCTTCTGCAACTGGTTGGGAAAAGGGAAAAAAGACTTTACAGACATGCTGTGGAAGAGAGCCAGAAATTTATAAAAACTAATTATTCAATGCCGATAGGTCTATTAACACATATTGGGAGAGAGAAGGGTGAGTCCAGAAGAAACACCCAGTGCAGCATGGAAATCCTCCAGCAGCCTACACCTATTGCAGCATAACTAATGGAGGATTCAGGGTCACCTGATCCAGCTCTAACTATATGCTTTAGCAAAAGGAAAACAAAGGAAATTTTGAAGCCTAATCTTAAAAGTAGAGATAGTGTCTGTCTCCTGAATCCAAACTAGAAGCTGGTTCCACAGAAGAGGGGCCTGAAAACTGAAGGCTCTGCCTCCCATTCTACTTTTAAATATTCTATGAACAACAAGTAAGCCTGCAGTGTGAGAGCGGAGTGCTCTAATGGGTTGATATGGTAATATAAGGTCATTAAGATAAGATAAGGGGCCTGTTAAGAAAGCAGTCCTAAATATTTGTTTAGTATGTGCATTGAAGGACATATCCTGGTCAAAAATGAATCCAAGGTTCCTCATAGCATTACTGGAGGCACAGTTAATGCCATCCAGAGTAAGACTCTAGTTAGATACCATATTTCTAAGATTTTCAGTTTTGGTATCTTTTCATGTGTGAATTGGATGGGTTGTTATCGATATCTGGTGAGATTTCATGTCAAAAGAACCTTTTTGAAAAATATTTACTTAGAAAACTTTGTTGTTCTGTCTTTGATATTTTTTCCTTTTTTTTCTTTTATAAACTCAGACTAAGGTCCTGCAGTTTGTCAGAGATCAGCTGTGTTCATTTAGGCTCAGCTCTGAAGTACAATTTGTGCTATCTGAAAGAGTTGGACCTGAGTCAAAACGAGCTACAGGAATCAGGAGTGGAGCAGCTTTCAACTGGACTAGAAAGTCCAAAATGTAGACTGGAAACCTTGAGGTCTGTGTTTGACAGTGTCACTTATCTATAATCTCATCCAAAGTAATCTAGGTTTAATTTTCCTTTATCGTAACCTTTATTCAATAATTCTAAATGTAAAGAATTAATAATAATTCTTCAAATTGTTCTGCAGTGACTTGTCTATCCTCAGACTCACCAGACAATTAAAAAAGTCAGGACCACTGCCAGTAACATTACATGACGAGCAAAAATCTGTGACTGAATTGTAAATAAATGTCTGTAATTTCAGACTTACTCACTGTGAACTACCAGGAAGCTGCTGTACATTTCTGGGCTCAGTTCTGAAGTCAGTCTCTTCCTGTCTGACAGAGCTAGACTTGAGCCACAACAAATTGCATGACTCAGGAGTAAAACTTCTGTCTGCTGGGCTGGAGAGTCAAAATTGTAGCCTGAAGACTTTAAGGTAAAAAATCTAATTTCTCCTTTTGCAGAGTCTGAATCCCAGGAATAATTATTTTGCATATATATATATATATATATATATATATATATATATATATATATATATATATATATATATATATATATACATACATACACACACACATATACACACATACACACACACACACACACACACATATATATACACACATATCACTTACTGCTGCGCAATCCATTACAATGGTCCCTCATTTATCCCGGGAGTTACATTCTAAAAATAGCCTGCAAAGTAGTCAGCTTTGTTTCTTACAATTATTATAGATGTTGTAATGCTGTAAAATCCCTACACATATCTCAGACAGGCATGACCATTTTCACACTTTTCTCTCTTGTTTAAACATTCTCAAAGTTCAAACCATCGTAGAAGAATAGGTCCAGTATTATAGAATTAAACAAAAGCTCAATCCCTGTTTTCATTTCCAGAACATGGGAAGAGTGTAGCTGAGAGAGAATTCAACATTAATGAATCAATGGTAGGGAAGTAGAGGAAGCAAGAAGAATGAATTGAGTAAAGTTTGACTTCTCTGACTGTTTTTGTTTCGTCTTATACTCCAGTGTGCCTTATAGTCTGAAAAATACGGTAACTTCTACCTTCTTTTAACATGTCCAGAAGTCCTACTTTTTGTTCGATGGTTATCATCTTCCTCTGCCTTTTGGGTGCTACCACAGGTGCCTTTGATGGTGCAAAATGTTTCGTCAACATTGTTGTGTTTGTTGGAGAGAAAACCTACAAATATATAGTACGGTACTTCAGTAGTGATCAAAGATTTATGTAAATTTGACAAGCATAACGCATTCTGTACTGTACAGGAGACGCGGAATGAGATTGATTGACAGTGATCTATAGCCTATCACGTCGCAGAACACAATGCGCTGTTTAAAAAAAAAAAGTATGCAAAATTGCACAAAAAATCCGGGAAAGAGTGGGGGCATGAACGGTGAACTGCGCTTTATTGTATTTTTTTTTAATATTTCCATAGGCTGAAGGACTGTCTGATTATGGAAAATGGCTGTGCTTCTTTGGCTTCCGCTCTAAAGTCAAATCCCACCTATCTGAGAGAGCTAGACCTGAGTCACAACAAACTACAAGATTCAGGAGTAAAGCTTCTGTCGATTGGACTGTGGACTCAAAACTCTAGACTTAAGACTCTAAGGTATAATATCTATTTTCCCTATGTGGAGACTATAAAAAACAGCAGTCACTGCTAAATAAAAATATTTCCTTCTACAGGATAAAGGACTGTCTGATTACAGATAAAGGCTGCGATTATCTGTCTGCTCTTAACTCGACCCAATGTCCCCTAAGAGTGCTTGACCTGAGTTTGAACAAGTTAAAGAAAACAGACGAAGAACTGAAGCTGATGTTTTGGTTTCTGAAGGCACTTCATTAAAGACTCTGGTCAGGTCAGTAAAGTAATAGACTTGACTATTTTGGACAGATTTCAAAACTAGCCACCAACAGAAAGCCGTTTGTCAAATGTTTATTTTGAATAATTTCTGAGTTGACCCAAAAGTTATTTGTTGTTTTGATCCATGCAGGTTTACATGAACCTGGAGTATGGAGGAGGAGACATCCTTCATTAAGCTGCCTATCACCACCCTGAGTTCATATTCAAACATCCTAGAATTACTTATTATTTTATTTTATCTTCCTTCCCTTAGATAGTCATTTGATGTCTTTATTTAAATTTATATAAAGGCTTTCATTTGATTCAGTGAACTACAGTCGTAAGGTCTATAAGAAGATGTGAATGCACAATTATGGGAAATCCCTACCGTGACCAACTACACCCTACACCTTGTTGGCAGTGATCACTACTATGCTTGGCTACAAGATAAAAAGCAGTACTTTTAATGGAGAATGAAACTAGAGGCCAAGATCAATGTAGCATGGAGGGCAGTTAGCCAACTATCAGAGCTGCACAAAGATGTGATGTAAAAAGGAATGCTAGGTACAGCAAGCTGCCAATACCTGAGGCCTTAGAAACTGCCAAGCAAAGACTCATTCACTTGAAATGGTAAACCAGAGAGATAGAAGCCATTATAATAAACAAGATGTTCTCCACTGAACCATCCAAGGTGTACTCTCAGTGTCAGATGAACAATATGAGAACAGGCCCCACCAAGGCTGGAGACAGAACAATACTGGAAGACCTAATGGGAGAAGAATGCAACCTGTGGCTAGTAGAGCTGGGAGAAGATTACAGCAAGGTCCCTGAACAGGATCCAGTAACATCACAGTTGTAGACATCCAACACAGAGTAGCTGCTAATGGTTAAACGCAACCATAAAAGCTAATCGAACAGTGGACAGTCCTGATCCCCAAGGGTCCTCAGAAGGGATCTGTCCCATCCAACTACCAGCCAATAACCTGCCTCAGATTTTCAGTACCACATGGAAGCTCCTGTCGGGCATCATAGTGGCTAAGATGAACAGGCATATGGCTCAATAAAGGCAGAGATAGGAATTAGCAGAAACACCAGAGTGGAAAACTCAACACCATGCAGATCGATAGTGGAATGCGTAGAACTATACAACATCAACAGGACCCTAAGAGCTTTCATCAGGAATTCAGTGGTAATGTTGTTAACAACAATGCAGAACAACTTCAAGCCGATTACACAGGTCACCATCAAGTGCATGATTTACCAAGGCAATTTAAATGTTATCTGGAAATAACTAGACAAGAGAGGGTTTTCAAGAAAAATTCTTAAATGTTCATTTTCTATGCCATATGTTAAAACAAGATCTGGAATGTGTCATTTTTAGCATCTACATGGATGTTAAAATCACCCACATTACAGTGGCTTGCAAAAGTATTCGGCCACCTTGAACTTTTCCACATTTTGTCACATTACAGCCACAAAGATGAATCAATTTTATTGGAATTCCATGTGAAAGACTGTTACGGATTCAACTATTGGGGATGGACACAAGAGGAAAAAGCCCAAAGAACAACACTGGTCCGGCTGGGTTGAGTCAAACAATGATTTTAATGATCACACAAGTGGGAGATGGACACCGTACGCAGACAGCCTCAGATCTCGCCTCAAAAACCACATTTCCATAGTTTTATGAAATCAGGGTATTAGAACGCCCCTTCATGCTTAAGACAGGTGCAATACAATCAATGTTGACAGTTTATTTAACACAGAAAAGAACATTCGCTCCTTCCCGAGGACAGGCACTGACTCCCACCTGTCTCCTGGAGCCAACTGTCCCCCTGCGGAGACACAACATTGCAACTACAAGGATTTCCAAATTGATTAAGGTGATCAGTGTGTAATGCTCTGAATCAAGTATGTAATATTAAATGAATATTGTTTAATCAACTGCCACTACTTAAAACATAACAAAAGATATAACTGAATACAGCATCACAAAGAATAACATTATATCACTGTTGTGTAAGCGCGTGCGGCCTTCTATGCTCAAAGCCTTTCCCCTCCATAGATCAGCCAGACATTTGCGCTGACTGTAGCTTTTAACCCTTATTAACTTGAGCACAACTCTATAATGAGCAACAAACTGCAATATGTGTGAGATGATCATGGTTACACCTACAATGAAAGATCATATGATTATTCTGGTACCTGTAAATAGAAGATTAACCTAAGGTTATAACAATCACTGTACTGTAAAGGTTAATGTAAGGTCAAAAGCTTCAATAAATGTTTAATGCAAAACTGATTATATGATTCTGATGAACTAATAATGCAGATACTAAAATAACAGAAAAACATCCCCTTTTTATCCCACAAGACCAATACAAAGTGGTATACAGGTGAGAAGTGGAATGAAAATCATACATGATTCCAAACATTTTTTATAAATAAATAACTGCAAAGTGGGGTGTGCGTAATTATTCAGCCCCCTGAGTCAATACTTTGTAGAACCACCTTTAGGTCCAACATTTACAAAAAAGGAATTGAATTCGTTTACTACTTCAGTCTTGTCTTCGACAACTTGATTATTCTTAATAAAATAATTAGGCCGATCTAAGGGTGTGTTCTTGTTACCCAATACCTCCTTAAAAATATTCCAAATGCCCTTAATATTATTCTTGTTTTCCTGGAAAAAGTTTATTATAGTAGTCTTTCTTGGCTTTCCTCAATATTAATACCAACTTATTTTTATAAACTTTATATTTCATTTCCGCATTCTTAGTTCTCTGTGTTATATAATTCCTATATAAATTATTTTTCTTTTTACATGCATTTGCAAGACCCTTAGTTATCCAAGGTTTCATATTCTTATTCTTTTTCTTTTACTTAAATGATACCAATGGACAATGTTTATCATACAAGGCCAAATATTCAATTCAATTCAATTCAATTTTATTTATATAGCGCCAAATCACAACATAAGTCGCCTCAAGGCGCTTCATAGATACAGAGAAAAACCCAACAATCATATGACCCCCTATGAGCAAGCACTTTGGCGACAGTGGGAAGGAAAAACTCCCTTTTAACAGGAAGAAACCTCCGGCAGAACCAGGCTCAGGGAGGGGCGGGGCCATCTGCTGTGACTGGTTGGGGTGAGAGAAGGAAGACAGGATAAAAGATATGCTGTGGAAGAGAGACAGAGGTTAATAACAGATATGATTCAATGCAGAGAGGTCTGTTAATACATAGTGAGTGAGAAAGGTGACTGGAAAGGAAAAACTCAATGCATCATGGGAATCTCCCGGCAGCCTATGTCTATTGCAGCATAACTAAGGGAGGATTCAGGGTCACCTGATCCAGCCCTAACTATATGCTTTAGCAAAAAGGAAAGTTTGAAGCCTAATCTTAAAAGTAGAGATAGTGTCTGTCTCCTGAATCCAAACTGGAAGCTGGTTCCACAGAAGAGGGGCCTGAAAACTGAAGGCTCTCCCTCCCATTCTACTTTTAAATACTCTAGGAACAACAAGTAGGCCTGCAGAGCGAGAGCGAAGTGCTCTAATAGGGTGATATGGTACTACAAGGTCATTAAGATAAGATGGGGCCTGATTATTTAAGACCTTGTATGTGAGGAGCAGGATTTTGAATTCAATTCTGGACTTAACAGGAAGCCAATGAAGGGAAGCCAAAACAGGAGAAATATGCTCTCTCTTTCTAGTCCCTGTCAGGACTCTTGCTGCAGCATTTTGGATTAGCTGAAGGCTTTTCAGTGAGTTTTTTGGACATCTTGATAATAATGAATTACAGTAGTCCAGCCTGGAAGTAATAAATGCATGAACTAGTTTTTCAGCGTCACTCTGAGACAGGATATTTCTAATTTTAGAGATGTTGCGCAAACGGAAGAACGCAGTCTTACATATTTGTTTAATATGTGCATTGAAGGACATGTCCTGGTCAAAAATGACTCCAAGGTTCCTCACAGCATTACTGGAGGCCAAGGTAATGCCATCCAGAGTAAGAATCTGGTTAGATACCATATTTCTAAGCTTTTCAGGGCCGAGTACAATAACCTCAGTTTTATCTGAATTAAGAAGCAGAAAGTTAGCGGCCATCCAGGTCTTTATGTCTTTAAGACATTCCTGCAGTTTAACTAATTGGTGTGTGTTATCTGGCTTCATGGACAGATAGAGCTGGGTGTCATCTGCATAGCAGTGTAAATGTATGCTATGTCTTCTAATGATGCTGCCTAAGGGAAGCATGTATAATGTAAACAGAATTGGTCCTAGCACTGAACCCTGTGGAACTCCATAATTAACCTCAGTGTGTGAAGAGGACTCTCCATTTACATGCACAAACTGGAGTCTATTAGATAGATATGATACAAACCACTGCAGCACAGTACCTGTAATACCTACAGCATGTTCTAATCGCTCTAATAGGATATTATGGTCGACAGTATCGAATGCTGCACTAAGGTCTAGCAGGACAAGCACAGAGATGAGTCCACTGTCAGAGGCCATAAGAAGATCATTTGTAACCTCCACTAAAGCTGTTTCTGTGCTGTGATGAGCTCTGAAACCTGACTGAAACTCTTCAAATAAACCATTCCTCTGCAGATGATCTGTTAGCTGTTTGACAACTACTCTTTCAAGGATGTTTGATATGAAAGGAAGGTTGGAGATTGGCCTATAATTAACTAAGACTGCTGGGTCTAGAGATGCTTTTTGAGTAAAGGTTTAACTACAGCTAGCTTGAAGGCCTGTGGTACATAGCCGATCATTAGAGATAGGTTGATCATATTTAAGATCGAAGAATTAATTAATGGCAGGACTTCTTTGAGCAGTTTTGTAGGAATGGGGTCTAAAAGACACGTTGATGGCTTGGAGGAAGTAATTATTGAAGTTAACTCAGAAAGATCAATTAGAGAAAAAGAGTCTAACTTAACATCAATGGTACTAAGAGTAGCTGTAGATAATATTACATCTGTGGGATGATTACTGGTAATTTTTTCTCTAATGATAAAAATTTTATTTGTGAAGAAGTTCATGAAGTCATTACTAGTTAACGTTAAAGGGATTGTTGGCTCAAAAGAGCTCTGACTGTTTGTCAGCCTGGCTACAGAGCTGAAGAGAAACCTGGGGTTGTTCTTATTTTCTTCAATCAGTGATGAATAGTAAGATGTTCTGGCTTTGCGGAGGGCTTTCTTATAAAGCAGCAAACTATTTCTCCAGGCTAAATGATGATCCTCTAAATTTGTGACACGCCATTTCCTCTCCAGCTTACGAGTCATCTGCTTTAGGGTACGTGTTTGAGAATTATACCACGGAGTCAGGTACTTCTGATTAGAGACCTTAGTTTTCACAGGAGCTACAGTATCCAGAGTCGTACATAGTGAGGAGGTGAAATTATTAACAAGATAATCGACCTCTGTTGGGGTAGCGTTCAGATAGCTGCTCTGCTCTGTGTTGGTACAGGGCATTGAAGATGATAACAGTGGGTGGATTATATTCTTAAACTTAGTTACAGCGCTTTCAGAAAGACATCTATTTTGATAAAGTCTACTCTTCACCGCTGTGTAATCAATTATTGTAAATGTAAATGTTATCAGGAAATGATCAGACAGGAGAGGGTTTTCAGGAAACACTGTTAAATGTTCAGTTTCTATGCCATATGTTAAAACAAGATCTAGAGTGTGATTAAAGTGGTGGGTGGGTTCTTTTACATTTTGAGAGAAACCAATTGAGTCTAATAACAGATTAAATGCCATGTTGAGGCTGTCATTTTTAGCATCTACATGGATGTTAAAACCACCCACAATAATTATTTTATCTGAGCTCAGAACTAAATCAGATAAAAAGTCAGAGAAATCAGACAGAAACTCTGTGTAAGGCCCAGGTGGACGATAGATGATAACAAGTAAGACTGGTTTCTGAGTTTTACAGCTGGGGTGGACAATGTTAAGCATCAGGCTTTCAAGTGAATTAAAAGTCTGTCTTGGTCTTTCATTAATTAATAGGCTGGTGTGAAAAATTGCTGCGACACCGCCCCCTCGGCCTGTGCTTCGAGATTTCTGGTAGTTAGAATGACTCGGGGGTGTTGATTCATTTAAACTAACATAATCATCCTGCTGCAACCAGGTTTCTGTAAGGCAGAGTAAATCGATTTGTTGATCAATTATTAAGTCATGTACTAACAGAGACTTGGAGGAGAGAGACCTAATATTTAATAATCCACATTTCACTGTTTTACTCTTTGGATCAGATGTGGATACTTTATTGTTCTTTCTTTGTAATTGTTTATGTTTAAGTTGTTTGTTGCAGGTTTTTAGTTTGTTTTTTGTCTGTTTGGGAGCTGACACAGTCTCTGTGGAGATGGGTTTTTGGGGGGGTAGCATTTTTAAATTTATGTATTTAAAAATGCAGCCAGGTGTCATCCACATACCTGAACCAATGGCTTGGTGTTGTTTCAGGGTAGGATAACAAAGCCCTCTTTCCCACTTCTTCCATGTACAAATTGGCCACAATGGGTGAAACTAGGGAGCCCATGGCACACCCATGTTTCTGCCTGTAGTACTGACCCTTGTATGTGAAGTAGGTGGAGTGAAGACACAGTTCCAAAAGCAAACACACCTGGTCGATGCTGAGAGTGGTCCTGTTGCTCTCATGATAATTTGCATAATTCTGATGAAGGAACTGACCTCCCAGCCCATTGTTCCTTCACTGGGCTGGTTTCAGTCATTATGCAAATGTACTGTTTATAAGATTGGTTAAGCTTGCAGTCAGCTGAGACTGAAGAGGTCACTTGGATGAGTGACAAAATGTTTCTCCCACTGAAAACGCTACATCCAGATAAGCAGAATCAACCTTTGGAGATTTACTTACCTGGATGCTTGAGGATGAATTGTCAGTGGTTGCTATGTGGGTGAGGAAAGGAGGATCCAGACGCTGGACTCAGCAGGTAGGTGAAGGCTGGTGTTTATTATCACGAGCAGGTGAACCAAACATAGGATGGCTGGCTGAACTGAAATGACTGGCTGAACCGAACACACGTACAGAGTAGACCACACTAACATCAACATCAATGACACGATGCTGAACAGAGAGAAACCGAGGGTTTAAATACACTGGCTAATGATGATGATTAGGGACCAGTAAGAACAAAGCTGAACATAACTGAACTAATAACACACAGGAAGCAAACATGAAAACAGGAAATGTGAACAGGTGAATAAACTGAACATGAAACTGAAAACCCTGGGTGAACACCCAGGACTGGGACACAGACTGGACTGACTGGAGGACAGGAGACTGGGCGACAGACTGGACTGACTGGAGGACAGGAGAAGACTGGGTGACAGACTGGATTACAGGAGACTGGACAGGAGGAGACTGGACCACAGGCGAGGACGGGAAACTGAGCTACAGGGGACTGGACTGACTGGACTGGAAGCTGAACAGCAGGTGACTGAATTGACTGGACTGCGGCTGACGCTAATGGCTGAGCAGAGGTTGGTGAGGCTAATGGCTGAGCTGAAGACTGGGTTAGCGAAGGGGACAAAGCTACAGCCTGGGCTAGAAAACCTGGTGCTTGAGCTGGAAATAGGTCGGCTAGCCTAACTAAAGATTATGCTAGGGCGTGGAAAGGTGGATGAGGGAGTGGATAAGATGGTGAACTGGAGGGTGGACAGGCTAGCTCTTCCGAGCCTTCAGAGCGTGAGGCCAGCGGCTGGAGAGCCTCAGCTGAGCCTCTAGGGAGGTCAGGCTGAATTCTGGCTGCCCTCATCCTGGGTGCTGGGACAGGCAAGGGAGGTGGCTGGACACCAGTCATCCCCACCCGAGAAACAAGAATGGGTGTGGGGTTAGACTGGGTCACAGCTGCCCTCATCCTGGAAGCTGGAAAAGGCACCGAGCCAGCCTGGGAGCCCGAGTAGGGACCAGCTGAACCTCAACTTTCCCCACCCGAGGAACTGAAACGAGTGCGGAGAAAAGCCGGGCCTGAGCTGCCCTTGGAGCAGGAACACCGGTCAATGAAAGAGCAGGCTCAGATAAAACAGTCTTGGAATGAGCAGACCTAGGGTTTACATACAGAGGAACCGTAATAACAGATTTAAAGGAAATAGTTTTGGCCCTTCTGCCGCAGTCTTTAACTTAACAGTCTTTGGAGGTGTTGAAGTACAGTGATTGTTCTTCATAAATCCCAGCTCAGAGGGAGCTGAACAGAAACATTTTTCCCAGTCTATGTCATCGTCCAGTAGAGAAGCACCAAAGGGATCGGCGGTGAGTGTATTGTTTTTAATGTTCAGCGAAGCGGGAGAAAAACAGTCTTCACTCACCATGGGGATTTGGTCAGCAGAGTCCAGTTTATGGCGGCGTCAGCGCCGCTTTCTCTGGGAAGAGGAAGCGAGCGGGGTAAACAGCTGAGCCTCTGGCACGGGAGCCTCCGTTGAGCCGAAGGGGGAGGCAGAGTCACTGTGCCATGGCGGAGAGGCTGGGGAGTGAAGCGGATGGCGGGCAAGCGAGGAGCGAAGCGGCGAGAGAGTGAGCGGCCGAAGATTGGCCAGTGACGCCCACTCTCCTCGGCGAATGCTCCGATGCAGGAGAGGCAGCAGGCGGAAGAATGCGACGTCCCCGAGGCCTGCCCAGAGCCAGACGAGTCCCTGCGAAGACGGGCTCGCGAAGAGCTGCTGTTTTGCCCTAAGCTCCTTTGTCCAGCAAAGGACCGCTGCCTCCTGCCGCTCAAAATGTTCCGAGTCCGCTGGGTCCACAACACGGGGTCAGTGGTTGCTATGTGGGTGAGAAAAGGAGGACGCAAATGCTGGACTCACAGGTAGGTGAAGGCTGGTGTTTATTATCATGAGCAGGTGAACCGAACATAGGATGACTGGCTGAATCAAACACAAGTAGACCACATTAATATCAACATCAATGACACGACGCTGAACAGAGAGAAACCGAGGGTTTAAATACACTGGCAAATTATGATGATTAGGGACCGGTGAGAAGAAAGCTGACAATAACTGAACTAATAACACACAGGAACCAAACATGAAAACAGGAAATGTGAACAGGTGAATAAACTGAACATGAAACTGAAAACCCTGGGTGAACACCCAGGAACCCTGACATGCATCAAGATGTGCTGTGTGTAGCTGCTGCATCATGGTCCAATTCCTCAATGAATATAATACAATGCCTTTTATTTTCACGTTTTATTGATGCCAAGGAACCAGAAAGTGGACCCTCTCCACACTCCCCGTTGATGTAAAGGGGGGCTATGTCAGTGCTGTGCCTCCTGAAGTCAACAATGACCGCTTTGGTTTTCCGCTTTGGACAGCTGTTTTTATTAGAAGTTGTTACATGTTTTCCTCATATTTTTTGCATTTATATTCTAGGTAGACGTTAAGAAAGGTCTTATCATAAAGTGTTTGAAAAGTACTATTTAAATTGGAAGCACACACTCTAACCTGATAAGGACATTACTGGACAATAGAACGACTGTGTCTGTGTCTCCTGATGACACCAGACCAATGGATGCCCTTTTTAACTGTATCTTAGATATACGATCTTGGATGGCAGAAAACTTTTTACAGCTTAACCAGGACAAAACTGAAGTTTTAATCGTCGGTCCCGAGGCTCAGAGAGAGAAACTCTTGTCTAAATTAGAGGCATTTTCACTATGTCCTTCGCTACAAGTGAAAAACCTGGGTGTTATTTTTGACTCTGAGCTTGGTTTTATTCCACATGTTAAACATGTAACCAAAATTGGATTTTATCATCTAAAGAATATAGCCAGAGTCCGCCCTATTCTCTCTCGGGCCAACACAGAGATGCTGATACATGCTTTTATTACCAGTCGCATTGATTACTGTAATGCCCTGCTCTCTGGTCTTCCTAAAAAGAATATTTCAACTTTACAACTTTTACAAAACTCGGCAGCTCGTGTGCTGATGAAGACCAGAGGGCGGGCCCACATTACACCGGTTTTAGAATCGCTGCATTGGCTCCCCGTGTGTTTCAGGATCGATTTTAAAGTTCTTTTATTGGTTTTTAAATGTCTTAATGGTCTTGGGCCTTCTTATCTCTCAGATCTGCTTTTACCATACGAACCCTCGCGGACCCTGAGGTCCTCTGGTACTGGCCTTTTGATTGTCCCTAAAGTCAGGACACATACTCACGGAGAGGCAGCTTTTCAGTGGTATGGTCCTCGTCTGTGGAACAGCCTGCCGGAGGAGCTCAGGGCCGCAGAGAACGTACATGTTTTTAAGAACAGGCTCAAGACCCACCTTTTTAATTTAGCTTTTACTTAACGTTTATTTATTTTATGCTTATTTATTCTATCCTGTTATTCTATTATTAATTTAGGATTTACCTAATATTTATTGATTTTATTCTTATTCATTTTTTAATCTTCTTACTCTATTTATATTTATATTTATATTGTATCCCGTTCATACATTTTAAAAGTAACCTTCCCAACACTGGGGACAAGTCAACAATAAGTATAGTCAAAGCATTCAATAGTGGAAAAATAAAAACACTTAACATTAAAATAGCAAAACCTAAATTCAATCAGCTCAAGCTGTTGTTGGTATCTACTTTCACACCGTGGACCCTACACAAGAGCGTAGATTTGGCATGGACGGAAGGGACATGTCTCCACCAATATACAGCGATTATTGAATTGTCCCCACAAATATTTGATCTCTTCGAGTAAAGAAAAACAAAACCGATAGAAAGAAAAAACTGATCTGTCAACGTCTCATTCACCCAGCGGTGCAGAAAGGGTTAAATTACTTCTCTACTGGAATCCTCATGTGACAAATATGGCCAATGTGATTGGCTGTGCCTTTCAGGGAGCTCTGTTTAATTTTAGCAGCGGCAATCCTGCGCTGCGAGGAGGAGAGGAGGACGACAGCAAAAAAGGAAGAACCTGGATATAAGAAAGTATTTTTCAAAGAAACCTGTAAGTCACCTAAAGTCAAGTTCACTCATGAAATGTGTCCGTCATAATAATGTTACAGGCTATGCTAGGCCATACATACCAACCCTCCCGATTTTTCCGGGAGAATCCCGAATTTCAGTGCCCCTCCCGATAATCTCCCGAAGCCACCATTCTCCCGAATTTCTCCCGTTTTTCCACCTGGACAACAAAATTGAAAAACCATATTCCAGATTGGCCCAGCCAATTCCAGTTTCCAACAATGGCTACTACTACTGCAGCTACTTAGTTTTAGTATTACTCTTATTACGCTTTCTGGGTCGCAAAATAAACGTTTAACATATTTTCAGGCGAGAATGTAGCTGAGTAAACTTCAAATATCTGAGCCGACGAGAACAGCAAACTCCAGGCACATCGTTTTAGGCTTTGGCCCACATCAGTCTAAAATTGTATGTAACTATGAATAACGTGTTGCCATGTCCACCAGGAGAGACTGGACAGTATAGATGTAAAACAAATATGTCAGCAGTTTATCTCAGTTAACGAGAGGAGCAGGCATGTGTTTGGCTCCTTCACATAGTGGACATTGAGTTGTAGTGTGGGGCACCAGTAGTCCATGTCTGTTGCTGTAACAGTAGTTCATGTTTAGAATAAGAAATCCCAGCTCACTGATCTGATCGGGGCAATAGTGCCTAAAATGTTGCATAATTTTGCTGAGAGATCTTTTACTTTGTGGTAATCTTAGATGAGTAGTTTTATGGACAAAACCCACCGGGTCATTCAGTGTTCCCTTAGTGCTAATGTATCAGAGATGTTGGTGTACTATAACTGAAGTAATGCTCTTAAGTCCTAAAGTCATATTCTTTTATTGTAATGACTTATTTGAAGCTATATTTATTTTTGTATGATACCTGATATATATGGAATATTGCTGAAGTAAACTAAAGTCTAAAATACTTAGTCATTTGTTTAATAGCAATATAACATTATATAATTCACATATAAAACTATGAATTGTAATTTTAAATGGTTTAAAAGCATGTAGAATAGCATATGTAAGCAAGTATGTTTCTCCTTTTTTTTTTTTTTTTATCAAGAAGCAAAGACAAAAAGAAAAAGAAACAGGGCAGGGTTCGGTGGCTGAATCATCCATCCCCACCAATGCCAAAACCAAATCTACGCCCTTGACCCTACACTTCTGCCAGACACAGAACCAATGAAATACTCCCTCCCTTTGGGTGAGAAACAAACAGCTGACAGCACAGGCTGTCTTTTCTGTGGGTCACTTCATATAATTTGTCAGGGATATTTTTAAGAGCTTAGACCAGAATTGACTACACAAACACAGCATGTGTTAAAAGCACAAAGAAATAAAGTCTAGTCTCTATACACAGTGGGCTTTAGTGATTAAACGCTCTTAAACACTCTGGCCAAACTGAGTCAAACGATCATGTAAAGACTAAAAGTAGCTTAGTTTACCACATGTTTTTAAAATAAATAAATAATATTTCAGTTTGTTATTTTTCATTCAGTAACTAAACTGCAAGTATCATCTGTTTTTTGTCCAGTTTGATGTGCTTTAGATCTGCGGTCCCCAACCTTTTTTGCGGCATGGACTGGTTTAAGTCCGACAATATTTTTACGGACCGGTCTTTAAGGTGTTCCAGATAAATACAACAAAATAAAACCAGTACCAGTTCCAAAAAGTACACACACACACACACGTGTGTATATATATATATATATATATATATATATTAGGGGTGCAACGATATTCGTATCGATATTGAACCGTTCGATACAGTGCTTTCGGTTCGGTACGCATACGTATCGAACAATACAAAATTTGTAATTTATTTTATCAACTTTCCTTCTGACGATGCTGTCTGTGTTGAGCGCTCAGTGAATCTGCGTTCGACTACTCCGCCTAGGCTGCACTGTCGAGCGCAGATCCACTGAGCGCTCAACACAGACAGCATCATCAGAAGGAAAAGCGCAGGGCAAGCTAGCGAGACAGAAGTTAAGCTCTCCTTGCAACATGGCAAATTGAACTTCCCCCACCCTCATTCAGATCTGGCGTTTGGAATTATTTTGGTTTTCATGTGACGTATGACCTTGAAGGTAAGCGCGTCATGGACTAAAGTAAAACAGTATGTTGGATGTGCCACGCAATGCTTAATTACATGGGTGGGAGCTAGTGTGTTAGCGCAGTTAGTTCGTTAACGTGTTGGCCATCCAGCCCCATGCACGGGGCGATCAGGGGTAGCTCGTTAACGGAGATTTGCCGTGTTGTGGCGTTAAGGTCATTTCAACGAGATTAACCTGAAAGCACTAGTGGGAACACAACGAATATGACTGCACATTTACATCATCCTAGTGCAAAGACAAGTGGAAGCAGACAAAAACGACAAGCATGCATGCTACAAACTGTACCCGAGTCATTTAGACAGCCGTTAGCACAGGATTCCCCTTATGGGGACCTGATATGTTTAATATGCTGCTGAGAATATAGCCCAGAAGAAGCGTATAGTATAGCTTTTATTTTGGAAAAAGACATTTCTCTGTAATAAACTCTCTTTTCCAAAGATGAGTGATTCCTCAATCAGATACAGGGCTCGCAATATCGCTTGCCCGACGTCCTGGGGCTAGCGATTTTTCCAGTTGGGCTACCAAAATCTATCTCTTCCCTGCCCGTCGGGCTATTGTAGGAAAAATATATGTCAATGCTTTTGCATTCTTTCAGAAATGTAGCTGGGTAATTATGTCATTGGCATCGGTGAGCCACTGTCAATATGTGACATATTGAAATCGCGTTTGAATTTGCGCTTGTTTTTTGCTTTCACTTTGCAATCGCGCGAACTGTGTATAGAGAGCGACAGCACTGATTAGTGAGTGATGATAATTTGCGCACCAATTCCTCTGACATCGTCTTATCAATCGTTAGCTTACTATGCAAACATGACAAGTGAAATCTCCCGCAGCAAGCTTAAACATGTGACAGGTTGATCGCGCAGAGAATCGCTGACCGTTATGTGTGTGTGTGTAAAAGCAGCAGGATATATATTTCAGTTCTGCTGAGCCAAATAAGACAGGTCAGGGTGAAGAAGTGACAGCCAAAGAAAAGCTTACCACAAAATGGAAAAGTTATGACAAATCAGACTATAAGGCAAAAAGAAAGTGCAGCTTTATGGTTTCATGGACAAAATCATTTCTGTGGCTGCGATATGATGAGCTATATAACCAGGGTGCACATAAGTGGTCCGCAGGTGCGCATTCGCTGTCAAAATAAAAAACATGCACAAGGGTTAGGGTTAGGGTTTAATTTAAAAACTGTACTTTTGAGTTAAAATATATATTCATAATTTTAATAAATGACAAATTAAAAAGGCATGAACATTTTTTTGTATCGAAAAAATATCGAACAGTGACACCAAAGTATCGAACCGAACCGTGAATTTTGTGTATCGTTGCACCCCTAATATATATATATATATATATATATATATATATATATATATATATATATATAACACATGGGAAAAGACACAGGGAAGCTGAGGTAATGATAAAAACAATAAGTATTAACAATAAAAATGAGTAAAAACCCTGAAAACATAAACCGGTCCATGGCCCAGGGTTTGGGGACCACTGCCTTAGATGATTTGAATGCGCCTGCAGACAGCGACCATCAGGGGGAGACAAAACACTGAGGGACAAACACTTCATCTATTTGCTTTGTGTCAGTGTGAATCCTGTCGGGAACACAGTTCCTCCTCATCAAATCATAACTCTGTTCCATCCACCTCTGGCCCTCTGGCAGCTAGACGCACAGGCTCCAGAGAATGGGTGCATGGATGTTTCCATTAGTCTGTATGTTAACTCCTTTCTACACGTTTAAATACTCGCTTGATTTCCCAGGAAAGAGGACGTGGTGTGAACAGCTCAGTTATGTACCCACAGGTTTCCAGTTACTGATTCAGTGTTACAATGATGCAGCCAGTAAACTGTAAAGTCAGCCACATCGTCACCCGTTTGACCATCTGCACTGTCCTCTGCACCATCTCCACGTCTCCACCTGTATGTGTAGACCTCCTCTTGTTGACCTGTAGGATGGCTTCTTGGGCATTCTCTGCTGTCGTGGAACATGGGGTTAATATCGTGATCACAGATAATCATATTTACTGCAGATCTTCAAATAAATCATTTTTTTCCATTTAACAATGAAGGCCTAACAAAAGAATTTTAGTTTGAAAATAACACAGGAAGTGTCGGGTTGATATAAATAGTTCAATACAGTAACACTAACACTAATCAGACAAAGATCAAAGGTCAGGGATAGTGACATCACATTTTACAAATGTAGCTGTTCCAGCTATATCTGATCTAATACCATGAACTAAACATGAATATAATAGCGAGTATGGCACGCTGGTGACTGAATGTAACACAGCTCAAGTTAAACATGGTCATTTTGTTTCCTCACTGAGCAAGAACTTATACAATGTGTCACTGAGCTACGTGCATTCACAGTAAAAACAGAGTGGCCCATCAGGACCTTCCATAACCAGTCTGCTGGGGAACGGGCTTAATGGATAGCAGAGGAGGATGAAGATGTGTGTTTCAGCTCCTGAGGGATTTTAGGGATTTTAACTCAGGAGAACCAGCTGATGTCCGTGGCCCTTTAGCTCCATCACTCTGCTCCTTTCATCTCCAACCAAATTAGGAGGGTAGGGGGTGGGGGGGTTCTTTCAACAGGAAAATTCATCTGAAGAACCTTTATTTATTTATTTGGCTGTTGTTAATTTTTTTAAATTTTATTTTATTTACAAACATTTTAATGCTCAGGTTTGTGTTCAGTGACAGAAGAAAAGAATGTCTAAAAAATATGTTTAAAGCTTGACAATAATAATAATGGATTGCATTTATATAGCGCTTTTCGAGACCCTCAAAGCGCTTTACAATTCCACTATTCATTCACACACTGGTGGAGGCAAGCTACAGCTGCCCTGGGGCAGACTGACAGAAGCGAGGCTGCCATATCACGCCATCACCAGTCGGGTGAAGCGTCTTGCCCAAGGACACAACGACCAGACAGAGCTGGGGATCAAACCAGCAATCTTTCTGTTGAGCTTCCCAACCCCCTGAACCACAGTCGCCCCCAGTAAGCATAAACACTAAAGAATCAAAAATAAGAAAAGAATTAAAAACCTGATGTAAAACATTATCTACAGGACAGAGAACAACAAGAGCAAACATCAATCCATCAATCCAAACAACACTCCAGTTAGAGAACACAGAATTAAAATCGGCTGGGCCACAACTATGCAGACGATATCAAATAATAACGATATCAAAATAAGCATGGGGTCAGAAATCTGTGGACAGTGATGTCACATTTAACAAGGTCGCCAAATGTCTCCATACATGGTCGAGCTACTGAAGGACGAATAACTAAATGTTTCTCCCACTGAAAATTTACAGAATCAACTTTGTAGAATTTCGTTAAATTTTTGAGGTTAAAACTGTAAGGAAACTGTTTTATTATTATGTTATTATATCTGGATATGAAAGAGAGTACAGTATGAACAAAACTGTCTGTATGAAAGACCAAGAACAAGCACAGCAAGGTGTCTGGACAAATGTTGTTTCTGCGTTGTTGCTCAGGTTTCTGGCCTTTTTGATCACATTAATGCTCAGCTTTTTGGCCTTGTTGCTCACATTGCAGCTCAGGTTTTGAGCTGCAAATTATCGTCAGAGTTTCTGGTCCTTGTGAACCAAAAGATCTGCAGTTCATCACTCCTCCTGGTTTTCCCTCCTCTGTACTTGAGCTCCTGTTGTTTTCTCTCAGCTCAGCTTTCATCTTCACTCTCAGCTCCTTCACTACTCTCCCTCTCCTCCTAATGCCCTCTTGTTTTGTCTCAGTGCTTACAGGCCACCTGCTTACCTCCACTTCACCTTTTCATCTCCTCCTCCTCCTTCTTCTCCTGGTTCTCCTTTTCTTTCATATTTGAGAGCAGACACATTTTCAGAGGTCTTAACACAATCTGAAGATTTGAGACTGAAACCTGATTTTAATAACTCACTTTTAATTTTTTTACGTTTCTTCTGCCTTTTCGGTGAGAATAAACACAAATGCATACGCCTTTAAAGTCCACATTTATTATAAATGTAAAATGTGTAAGATGTGCAATCACTTCCTCATACAGCTTGGTATTTATGATTATGTATTGTGATATTTTTTAAATGTTTTAGTTGTAATGAAAATGAGACATAAATAATAGTATTATTCTCATATGTCTCTAGGCAGATATACACTGTAACCTATAGTATATCCTTTTCTTTCTGTACTTCGACAAAGTGTTGTGTTGAACATGCATGTAAGTACAGCTGTTAAGCACATAATTAAGATTCAAGAAGTTTATTGTCATGTACACTGCAAAACACAAACGGTTATGCAGAGCAATGAAATTATTACTTTGCAGGTTCCCTTCACACAACTAAAAGAAAGTAATACTAAGTAAAACAGTAAAACAGTGCTTTGTAGATCTTGTAGCTTATATGTGGGTGTAAAGAATTTAAAGTGCAAGTTTTTGAAACACTGTCACAGTGATTATATACAGAGTGCAGTATTAAGGTGTATATGTAAAGATATATCTAAAAATTGCAACAACAAAAAATACCCAGTGGAAATCTAAATTTTTGTGTTACACCACACTTACAAAACGCTGACCACCGTTGTAGCTGATTTGTTCAAAAGGACTTTAAAGCCTAAATTAACTATATATTATAAAATAATGTGCAGGAATAAAGTTATACATAAAATCTAATTATTGCATTAATACAGTAAAGAAGTAAAACCCATACAATTTAACAACGTTTCGTAATAATCAATGAAATCAATAAATGTGAAAGAGAAACAGAAGAGCAAGTCCAATAAACCACAGTGTTAAACAGTGATTCTTGAGATAAGGGACAAAACATGCCCGCCAGATAAAACCCAATTTTGGGGTTAAAAATATGCATACAAGTATTAACCCAACTGACTAAAAGACAAACCAAGGTAATTTTTATACAACAAAAGTATGATTTTGCATTTTTATACATATATATTTATTTTAAATGGTACAATAGATCACCAGTACCTTAAAACTCCATTGTCCAGAAGCAGGTGTGATAATATTAAAATACAGAAAATTTTTTTAAAGTAATGTAAAATTAAACATCATGGCTCTCGTCACTAAGTATTTAAGTCAATACCTTATATAATATCAAAATATGCAATTGAAAATTTATTTTTACATATTTTTTAAGTGATTAAAATCGTGTCCAGAGTTTTTGTGAACACCATCAGATTTTTTTAAAAGTACAAAAAAAATCAGGAATTATTGTGGGTAGCTTACACTCTGAGGACCCCTTTACCACTTTACCACAGATGTGTTGAATATTATCGAATTTGTCTTATCTTGAATCTCATTGTTTATGTATACTTTATTAATCCTGTAGGAAACTGCTTAGTCCTCTGCATTTAACCCATTCACTCAGTGATGCAGTGGGCAGCTACCAATCCAGGATAGCCTCTGTTCGTTGGATTTGAACGCCCAACCTTCCGATCATGTGGCATCTACTGCTATCTCTGCCCCGAGAGCTGGTCTTTAAGTGCTGATGTATGAATCCTGCTTGCAGGCCCAAACTACTCTGTGTTTATTAAGCCTGTTGTGTTGTTAAAATGTTTTAATGCTTTTTATTGTGTTCTATTTAATCTGAACAAGCCCCTAAAAACAGTCAGTGATCACTGTTGGCACAATAATCAGAAACCCTTGCATTACCTTTTATCGAGTGGAAAAAAGTTAGCGTTCATCCTTCAGCTTCACTGTGTTTATGTTATGCTAACATAGCTGTGTTGCTAGTGATCACGTAGCACATCATTATATACCAGCTAGCCCAACTTCAGTAACCTGACAAAAGTCACTGCTGTTTAGTTTTCTGTCTTCATTTATGTTGGAATCTAGGTGGAAATCAGCGAGCTAACTTCTAACTCAGCAACACTGATCATTTTATTAAAGATGAAAGAATTTAGACAGTTTGTAACTCTCAGTGATGCCGCAGAGTTCCTTTGACTTTGGGATCTGCAGCGGAGTTTGGACCTGGAAACAGCTAATGACGTCAGACTTAAAGACCGGATAGCATCTCTGTTGCTTAATACAATTGTGTTGTGAATATTCATCCTTAATCTGTATAAATGGATATGGTTCCGAATAAATATAGTAATTACAAGATGGTACATTTCAGGCTTGAATGGCAAAGGGGAACCTGTCAGTAGAGGAACCAAAGAGAAGGAACAGGGAGTATCAAAAAAGGAATAAAAAATTAACAGCCAGCCTGAGTTGAAGAAAGAGTTTCTCATAAAGGAAAGGGAAAGATGGAGAACTAGAATGAAAGAGGGAAAAATAAAGAACATCAGTGATCTGAAAGAAAGAGAAAAAAGGCAGAAGCGAAGGTTTTGGAAACAAGCACAGAGAGACTCGAGACATCGAAGGAAAAAAGGAGAGAAAGTACAGCGGGGTATAAACACACAACCACAGAGTAATTTAGACATTAATTCTGAGGAATCGAGGAGTAGTAGCTACTTGCTGGTGAACTATTAAGATGTAGAACTTGACATGTGCAAAAACAGAATTGTTATGAAGCGTCTTGTGATATTACATAGTTGTTAAACTTTAACGGTCATTTTGAAAGTAATAATATCTTGTTTCACCACCGTCGGATTTGTGTCACCACCGTCAGCACCTTCTCAACTCCATAATATGGATTTTCTTGTTTATTTTTCTCTTTTGAAGAACCACATATTTTCCCCCCTCATGATCTTCCAATAAAAATCTGTAATTTTCTCAATAAATGTGTCATTTGCATGCTGCTAAATATGATTGTTTCTTTTAGAGATTAAATACGAGCTTCTGAAAATATGTATGACTGTAACGCTAATAATAAAAAGCCAAAACAATCTTACTTTTAAACATAGTATAATTAGTTTGAAAACATATGTGCATAAACAATAGAACAGTGCTCACAGTCAAAATAGCTGAAACAACTTAATTTAAAATATATATTTTTGCATTTGTTTGTCTCTGATGGTGTGGACAAAAACCTTGCACTTCTCCAGCAAAAACATACATTTTTAAAAATGTTACACCTGGGAGATTGTACCAAAACATGGTGAAACACCCAAAACTTTGTGTAACAATTATATGTAAATGTGTTTTTGAAAAATCAAAAAATACATTTTAGAAAATTAAAACCTGTTTGGTCCCTAATCTCAGGAATAACTGTAAAATAAAATAGAGTGATAAAACAAAGTTATTCATATGCAGATGAAGACATGAGGAAATGAAAAACGTATCAAAGGCTAGAAAATAAAAAAAGGTAACCTACAAAAACTCTAAAGTCTGAAGTCTGCAGAGAAATGAACCTCCAGTTGGTTCCAGATCAACAACGTCAGCATGAAGGTTCCTGCTGGGCTGACTTTGGTCAGGATGAGATGGTCCATCGTGAAGGTGAACGCAGACTTTATTCATGGCTGCATTTTCTACATCAACAGCTAATCACTTCCTGTTATTGGCAGTCAGTATTTGAATTGATCCGCGGAACAGACCCACATTAGAAAGAGCAGATAGTTCAGCATCTTCCGACTGCTGTGCACCATGGGAGTTTAACGACGTCCTCCTCAGTCACACTGCAGGAGAAAGTGACACCTTCGCACCTCCTGTGTTTACAGCCAACAGCGTGAGGACAGGTGAGCGTCCAGGTGCGTCTCAGGTTACCTTGGGGAACGTTCATCCTGTTTGGATCAAACACTCTCTGCTTGTTGTCTGTTTCCATCGCCTCATTAACTCCAACTACACACCAGGTAGAAAGGACATAAGGATGGAGGACAGGTTGTGGTCGAGTGGTCCTTTTTTCTCAGGAAGGTTCCTACCTGAGTGAAGTGACCCTGAAGTATCTGCAGACATAATAAGATCCGGCCTTCACCTCTGCCTTTTTAATTCCTCTAGCAGAGGAATTAAAAAAGCAGTGTGCTTTCTGAAAGGAAACGAGATCTGAAACGAGACTGTTCATGGAAACAAACCTTCAAAAAGGGCCTAAATTCCTGCTTTGGGGGACTCTGATATTTTTGTTAAAAGCACAGCTGAAACACTGTTAACATGACTTCATTAACATGTATGAAACCAAATAAACCAACTGCTCTCATATTGTGGGGGATAGCTCTGTGTGGGTGAGTGAGCTCTTCTGAATGAGTGACAGAAATGGACTGTTTCTGAGATTTAAGATCTGGTAATAAAGTCTTATGTTGACTGCGCTGTAGTCTCTTCACACCTGACTGATGTCAGCAACATCCAGCCGCACATAATGAAACAGAGTGTGTGAAAGCAGCTGGACCTTCTCAGCACCACGCTTCTCTTTTCCTGTGACATCTTTACGTCATCGCGTTCAACATCAGGAAACTGAATTACAGACAGGAAGGATTTCTTTCACTATCCCTTCCTGGTATGTCTTTCATGTCTTTTCTGTGTTTTTAACTGCGTTCTCTGTCTTCGTCTGTAGGTCTTGCAGGTTTGGTTGTACCCATGTTGCCGTCTCGCCTCCATCTATCCTCTGTGTTGTTTACTAACAGCCAGCTGATCACACAGTCGATTATCTGATCAGGACGACTTCAAACGCTCCAACAACTTCACCTGGTCAGGTGACTGTGCTCAAACTACACTGACGTGGGAAACCTGTTAGAACAATATTTTCTAAGTATGAAAAATACCTATTTATGTTAGAAACAGAGCAGGTAATGTCTCCAACACGTGTCACATGAAACGCCCTTCCTGTTGGAATTCATTCAATTCTACATTTGGACTGTAAACGTGGGACAGTTTGTATCATACCACACAAACGGATCATATTTTCATGAGTGTTTCAGGAGAGACAAGGGAGAATAAAAATGAACAAACATTAATGAACCTAAACACGAAAATCAAACAGGTAATAACAATAAAAATACTGACTGATTGATTGATGGTTTATTTCGAGGATTTGTGTGCATATATACAAAACAGAGCACGGTGGTCAAAAAGGAGTGGGACATGTAGTCCCACCCCATTCACATGTTTAAAGCTCAGTCATGTGGTTGTGCTGCTCCTTCCTGACTATTTAAAACACTGTTTAAGAACAATAATGTAGCTTAATGCTGCTCTCATCCCTGTACTGCATGAAAACACAAGCTTATACACTGATTTAAATTTGTGGATATTTGGACGATGCTTGTGCTGAGCCCCTAACCCACTCAACAATAAAACCCCACACATAGATACACACAAACCTTTCCTAGTAGTCCTTACCACGTGCACTTTAAGATTTTCAGTCCCCTTCATACTGTAGCCCCCATCTCTGTGGTTGAAAAGATTTAGACTGGCAATAGATTACTTTGAGCTCTAAACAGTATCTGTGCTTTACTGTAATTAACCAGGTCATGAAGTTTTAATTTAACTGTAAAATTGAGAACTGCCCCTTTTGTAGTATGAAAAGTGAATTTAGTGTATTTTTATAATTATTTCAGTGCAAGATATGGAAGAATTAGAGAACAATAAAGAGCATAGAGTGAATTTTGTTCATGACTGAGATACCTTTGGACACTTTGTATTGTACATGTCTGATTTTATTGTCAAGTATCAGTCTTTTTAGTAAAGGAGAGTTTAATCTCCTTTACTATTTCAGTTTTGTTATTTGACCTCCCAGTGTTAATTCTGCGCTCCCTCGGTTCTGTGTCATCCCTGCCTGTGTATCCCCTCTAGTGTAGTCATGTTTCTGTGTAAAGCCCACGTCTCTGGGTCTGTGTCTTCGCATGTGTTTTGAGTTTCCTGTTTTATTGTGAAAGCCTGTGTCTTATGTGTTCAGTTTGCGTTTCCCCTGTCTCGTCTTGTCGATCACAATCAGCTTTGCCTCCCTCCTGTGTGTAGTTTCCTCGTTCCCTTCTGTGTATTTATAGTGTGTGTTCACTCATGTTCGTCGCTATAGTCCGTCTGTGTTTCTTCCCTGCGTTTTCTCCTAGAGTCGCCTGTTCAGGTTCGTTTTGTTAGTCATTCCCAGTTTAGGTCACCTGTAAGTTTTGTTTTTGCTCGCTGTGTTTCTGTTTGTGCCGCCGGTGTGTAAATAAAGCTCCCATCCAAGCCAGTGCCAATTCAATTCAATTCAATTTTATTTATATAGCGCCAAATCACAACAAAAGTCGCCTCAAGGCGCTTCATAGATACAGAGAAAAACCCAACAATCATATGACCCCCTATGAGCAAGCACTTTGGCGACAGTGGGAAGGAAAAACTCCCTTTTAACAGGAAGAAACCTCCGGCAGAACCAGGCTCAGGGAGGGGCGGCCATCTGCTGCGACCGGTTGGGGTGCCAGCATCTGGGTCCTCTCTCACACCCTCCACACGTCTGCAGCCGTGACAGTTCAACTGTTTTAGTAGAATTTTAGTTTTTTAATTTGATAACATTTCCATAAAGATTGCTTTTCTTTTCTCAGACAGCTTGTAGCCCTTTGATTAAATATGGACCATTTTTATATTTATTATTTGTATTAATCATTTGAACTAGGTCATTTTTATTGTGTAATAATTTAAATAGCTCTATAAATTTATTGTAGGCTCTATCCAAGTCTGTCTCTCTCTAGACCTCGTCCTAGTCTGAAAGTATTAAATTGTCTCATAATGCTGTAATTGTTCCTTCTGCTTGTTTATAAACAGCTTGTATACATTTTGGCCTCATTAGTTTCATGCCTACACCTCCACTGAAACAATTAATATAATTTATTAGTATAGCACTACTGAACTGTGTCTAATGACATTTGTAAAGATGTTGTCTTTACATGTCTCAACTCTGTATATTTTTATATATTTTATTTATTGTTTACTCTATTTAATTTGTAAAATATGTGTACACACACACACACACACACACGTAGAAAAATATTTAGTATACACATCCAGAAATGCATATACTATTATATATTGTACATATATTTATTAGTTTCAGATGTAGCCATTCTTGTATTTTGCTTGTTTACATTATTGTATTTTGCACAACTCTGTTGCTTGTGAAGCTCGCACACAAGAATTTCACTCACATGTGCTGTACCAGTGTACCTGCACATGTGATGTGACAATAAAAGTGATTTGATTTGATTTGATTTTGATTTGTCTATTAAAGTTGCACAGTATGAAATTATTCTCATGGGTTTTTTGGAAATAAGATTAAACTAAAGATCATGTTTAAAAACCTTGGGTTGGTTTGTGTTCCCCGCAGAGGACTAGTTACCTCAGGACTAGTTTTTCTGTACATTTCCTCCATCTTTGAAAATGTTCATATCCAGGTGCTCCATAAATGCAACTTAGAATCATATTCTGTCTTTTGTCCATTATAATTTTAGTTGTTAAACATAGAGTGCCCCCCCCCCCCCAACCACCACCACAATGTTTTTTTCATTACTGTTCTGGATTTACATCTCATGTGTCTCATGTCATTAATCCAGGTTTCTGAGATGGCTATAATCCTAAACAGGGTCTTAAAAATCTTTAATATGATCAAAGTTGGCATAAGGGTGGGGTGGGCTGCTTTTAACTATGTAAAGCACTTTGTGCTACATTTTTTTTTTGTATGAAAAGTGCTTTATAAATAAAGATTGATTGATTGATTGATTGATTGATAAAGACTTTTACTTTTTGACAGCATCTGATCTGTATTTGTAATTTCATTTAGCTGCTTTTCCTAGTAATAAATACAGCTGTTGTTGATATGATTGAAAAAGTCTAGATAGATATCACCCAGAAAATCTTGTGGTCGCTGACAATGGGTCCAAAAGATTTCCAGTTCTCGTAATGCATTTGTTTTCATGTCTTCACTATTAATGAGAGAGGATAATTAGAGCTGAATCCTGAAGTATGTCAGTGAACGCACATGAAATTATTCATATTGTGTTGTACTTTTACTTGGACCTGTCCAGTTCATGTTCATCTTCTTCTGGTATCCATTTATTTGATGTATATCTTACAGTTTTATGTTCATGCTGCTTGGATCCTGTTCTTGTTTGTTTTTCTTGTGATGTCAGCTTTTTTTTTTGTAAGATGGGCGTTGATGAGTATGTTAGTCTCGTTCAGTTTTCTCCCTTGCTTTAGTACAGCATTTTCTGCTTTCTGTTCAAAAACCCTCAGGCTTTGTTTTTCTTCATGGGTTAGAGGGTGGCCTATTTAGCTCTGTAATCCATTCAGTGGAGTCTAACTCCGACTCTGTGGGCTCCCCCACTGAAGCCACTGCTCTGTCATATGTGTTGATGTCCAAACCAGTAATTATTACATCATTTATCCTGGAGTATTGTCCCATGTTGGCTACCCGAGTTTTCCACCAAGGATATTAGCTTGTCTTTTTCATCATTCAGTCTTTTCAGTTCTTCAACATTTTTTATCAGGTCCATTATTTTCCGTTGGTCCTTGGAGGTTGTCGAGATTTCCTGTAAAATCAAGTTAAGTTATCTCTTTATGTCTTCCAGTTCGTCTTCCATGAAAGTGTTTCCATTCTTTGGTCCCATTATGTCCCCAATGCCTAGCCTAGCTAGTTAGAGGTGAAGGTCTGGGCTTGGCCTAGTGGCTGAGCCTCTGATGGCTCAGCTTGGAGGCTAGGCTGCTGGTGGTTGGTACATAAATACATAAATAAACTTACAGATTACATGTTACACACTGGATAAGAAATACAAGAAGAACATGAAAGGTCTGGGGATGTTTAGCTCTAACAGAAAGCTCCAACAATGGTTTGGTGGACACTACAGAGTAGGGGTAGGTTTTGATTATCGATTTATCGATTAAAATCAATTCTAGTTTGGATAACGTAAAATCGATTCATTAAAATCCTGAATCAATTTTTAAATATAATTTTATTTTGCCCAAAATGCCAGAATCTCAAGTTAAACCTCACAAAATTTCAACAACCACCAAACAGCTAAAACAGTAAATGAGAGCAGGAACACGGATTCTGCACAAAGACGCAAACACAAAGCGCGGACCCGCCGACGCATCAGAATCAGTGAGATGTCGCTTTTCTCACCCGACGGCATGGACACGGTCGGGGCTGAAAGCCGACAGCTCACTGATTCTGATGTTTCGGCGGGTCCTCGCTTTGTGTTTGCATCCTTTTTGCGCTGATTCAGAAGCTTCAGGTTTTTATCTCTCTCCAAACAATATTGACTGAACCAGCAGCAAAAGAAGATCCAAACTACGCTTCACATCTCGCTTCACATAGACATTGTCATGAATTCACTCTGATTTTTGCTGTTTTGCTTCCACCACGATAAAATCACACTTCATGCACAGCTCTCTCTCTCTCTGTACTTCAAGAACAGTTTCCCGTCTAAAAATCTGTTTTCTGCATTATTCGCTTACTTGTTATGCTTGTCGGCTACTGTTTTTTTTTCCTTTTACTTACTTCCGAAAAGAGAGCCTCATTTCTGCTGTTCAATACTGAACAAATTTAAACTTTTTAAAATTATGCAAAATTCCAAAACGCGGTGTCTCTAATAAAACCTCTGTAACTTTGCTCTGCTTCACTTCAGCAGCATCAGGTAACGTTCATGTGTTGATTAATAACATTCTTTCGTTTTTGATCTACTGCAGAATATTTTTAAGGTCATCTGTTAAAATCCAGGCCAGGAAAGTCGCCTTCATGTTTTTCTGTGTTTTATCTTCAGTTACTTTGACACAAAGGCCTCTGCTGTGATGCTCACACCTTTGATAAAGTCTCGGAAAGGCGGGCAGGTAGGGCATTAACAGGGAAAGGGGGGCACAAAGACATACTTTTCTTTCTTATTCTCATTTAAAATGTCTAGCTTTTAACAAATAATTATCTGACTCTTACATCCAAAGTTTAATCTGATGTAAAATGTATAGAAGTCCATTACTGTATATAGTAACTATTAACTCTAATATATACCTTAGTAAGCTATAGTACTTTACTTTGGGAAGGTACCATCTTTGCAGTCTGCAGTTTCTATTGAAGAAAGAAGTTGAATCTATTTAATTATTGTAGAAAAATTGTTGATTTCTGTGCATTTTTTTTTTTACACCTGCATTAATTAAAGTTGATTACGTCAATTAAGCATCACGAGGCTGAGGGTGGGGGGTGGTTCTCTAATATTTTTGCTGGGAGTTGGCAACCCTATTAGTTAGGTTGTTTAATATTTCTGCTAAGTGACCTTTAAAATACCAGAATAGGAAGGATGGTGCAGGTTTCAGTTTATTAGCTCAGTATTGTCTTTAAGGTGAGATCATTTTTATCTTTTAAAAACGTTGAACAGGTGATTCATGCTTTTATTATATCCCAGCTGGACTATTGTAACTCCTTATATGCTGGAGTTAGCCAGACCTGCCTGGCAAGGCTGCAGTTGGTCCAGAATGCTGCAGCTCGTCTTCTGACACGTACTAAAGGATGTGAACACATTTCCCCGGTGCTTGCCTCTCTTCATTGGCTCCCTGTCCGCTTCAGAATTAATTTTAAAATTTAATTGTTGACTTACAAACCCCTGAATGGACAGGCTCCCGGGTATTTGTCTGACCTCTTGCAGACTTATACCCCTCTTAGATCAAGTGATCTTTTGCTTTTAGCTGTACCAAGGTCGAGGCTGGTTCATAGAGGCGATCGAGCATTTGCAGTCGTAGCGCCTAGGCTGTGTAATAATTTACCCCTACACATCAGACAGGGTCCTGCTGTCAATCTTTTTAAATCTCATCTTAAAACGCATTTTTATTTACTGGCTTTTAATACAGCATGAGAGTTATTTGTTAATTCATATTTGGTGTTTGCTATCAATACCTAATAAAATAACTTAGAGTGTGTTGTATTCTTGTACAGTTATTTTATTATGTATGTTGTATTCTTGTACAGCACTTTGGTCAACACCCCTATTGTAATTAAATGTGCTATATAAATAATTAAACTATTAAACTATTAAACTATTGCTGAACTATGAAATATTTTGGCTGCAGTGTAGTTTTTTGCATACAGGTATAACAGAATAGCTTTAGTGTTTTTTGCTTTGTTTTTTTTGTCTTTTTAAACTTGAGTATGAACTTATACAAAATGCAGCAAGATTTTGAAAAAAACAGTTTTATTGATTAAAATACACTATATCGGATTCATATCGGTATTGGCAGATATCCAAATTTATGATATCGGTATCGGACATAAAAAAAGTGGTATCGTGCCATCTCTAGCACTGATACGTGATCAGAATTATAATATTTCTGACTAAGATAAAATTACCCCGATTCAAATCGAATCGGAATCGAATCGATTCTAGAAATCAGTGACGATACCCAGCCCTACTACAGAGGTATGAAAGCCTACAAAGCAAAGACTTCAAAATAAAAGCCAGAACTCGTACTGATTAAATCTTTCAAAATAAAACAGAACAGTCAGAGAGAGCACGTTCAGATGAGAATCAGGTGTCTCAGGACAGTCATGTGACCACAGGTGTGTGTGTGTGTGTGTGTGTAAGCTAGCAGCATACCACAGAGGAGCCAGGGTGTTAGCATAGCTGACATTCCTGCTGTGGATCAGTGACGAGGACAAAGCAACAACATCCATCATGTGACGGCAGGTAACACACCTGAGTGTGCTCACAGCTACTTAACACACCTGGATCCATCTGAATTAAGCATTAGAGAGATGCACTGATATGGGGGTCAGATCAGGAGCCTTCCCATTAACAGGTGACTGAGGCTGTGTCCCAATTCAGGGTCTGCACGCTTGAAGTACGCACACTACGCGTACTACGTACGGTGCGTACTATAAGTACGAGAAGTGCAGAAGTGAGAGGCTTGTGAAATGGGACGGTCTGGCCTTCGTTGCGCTGTTCAGGTTGCCTAGCAACCATGATACTAACCGCGAGAAACGTTACATACAGCATTGTTTGACAGAAATGAAGGAGAAAAAAATGTTTTGTTGGTCATTCATTTTTGTCATGACATCACTTTGATTTAATGAGTATCTGAGGCTGAGACCACAGGACTGTAAAACATGATTGTTGGGCTTCATTTTAGATTAGATCAGATTAGTTAGTAAATAACAATTAGTTAATGTTGTTCATGAGACTAAAATCATCTCACTGTGGTAATGTAAATATAATATGGCCAATATTATAGTATTGTCAGATTATTATGATATATATATATATATATATATATATATATATATATATATATATATATATATATATATACAAAGTCTACAAACACATAACATCCTTATAGAATATGATGTAACACTATAGATCAACTTACCTCAGAATATATAAAGCATATAAACAATCACAGCAATATGATGCAACAAACACAGCAGTGCTACTAATCCAAAATACTCAAAGCTTCATAGAACTGAAACAAACATTTATTTTTAGCTCCATTCTGCTGCTGATACATACTTTAGGTTTCTGAACATTAAACTTCTTGCTGCCTTTCATAGTGTGTAACTTGAAGGCCCTGAGTACTTTCTCCCACACTGAAAACACTGGGATGCTAAAATTATTTGAACATTACCTAATAAGACTGATTCAGGACAGACAATTAGTTATGTTAAACTTTCCTCCCTTCTGCCGTATTTTGCGGCAAAATTATCCACACCCACCGCTGCGCTATGAATTGTGGGATATATGGGACCACGAAGCGTGCACCGGACCACGCTTGATATTTGGGGAAATCGACGGCGCATTTGGAGTATGCATTTGAAGTACACTTCGAATTGGGACGGTGGCGGTGACGTAATCGCACTCAAAATGCGTACTTCAAGCGTGCAGACCCTGAATTGGGACACAGCCTCAGAGATCTCAGGTGAGATTCTGAGTCATGTGACCATTTCCTTCCTGTCACTTCCTCTGGCTCCGTTTCAAACTTTATTCAGGTGTTTATAACAAAACAAGGTCAGTGGGTGACAGAAACTGTGGACAGTAGAGGTGAAACACTCTGCCTTCAGGACAGAGTCAGGGGACAAAGTTCGCTTCTTCATGTTTCGTCAGCACATTTCTGTTTACATTAATACTCTTCACAGTAAAAGTACCTGTGACTGAACCGCAAGTACACATATTAGCTACAGTACTGAGTATATGAACTACATTCTATATTCTATTTTATGTAGCATTCTTTATATTTTGTATAGTATGTTATTCTGTTTATCTTATTCTATTCTATTCTATTCTCTATTCTATTCTATTCTCTTTTTTCTCTTAATTTTTTTACTGCTCTTTGACTTTCTGCTGTGAACAACAATGTCCCATGTGTGGGACCAATAAAGGTTTTCTATTGCTGTTCAGTACAAACGGCACATGACTTTCTATGTGGACTCGCTGTTTTATTTTGAAAACCTCTTCTCTCTTCTTGTTCTGAGTTCCTTTAAGAGTGTACAGGTATTTATAGCGCAAGGATTTTTTCCCCCCCGTTATACTGAAAACGTGGTGCTAATGAAAAGTCTACAAAGGATAATCATGCACAGTCTGAGCAGTTGCTAAAGGAGATGAAGACACAAACATCTGTCGTGCAAGGAAAACACCTCTGCTCTCCTTGTCCAGGTGTAAGAAACTGATGATCTAGAAGATTTCAAAATTCAAATTCAAATTCAAATTTTATTTGTCACGTACACAGTCATACACAGTACGATATGTAGTGAAATGCTTGGACAACTGCTCGTGACCTAAAGAAAACAAAAAAAAGGAAAGGCTATGAATAAGATAGGAAATAAATATGAAAAATTAAAAAGGGTAAATTTAACTAGGAAGGAATAAAATATAAATTAAGGTTAAAAATGAAATAACTGTACAACACAAATTAGAATGAAGGGTAAATTTAACTGGGAAGAATAAGATAAAATATATAAATTAAAGTTGAAAATAAAATAACTGTACAACAAAATACACAATATAGAACTGTATAAGAATGTATGAAGAAATATAAATAAATATAAGATTTAATGAGAGCTGGATTAAACAAGCATCATACCATCATACCTCCCTGTGGTGCCTGCAAGCCGAATCATCTCTGTGAAGTTAGCTGTAGGATGGTGCACAACATTCTGCAGCTT